>NW_028261381.1:182405546-182523046 GCF_051295495.1 Thamnophis sirtalis | reverse complement strand
CACCGCCCCATAAAACAATTTAACAGCATTCTTCCACGCCAACGGTGAGACGAGAGCAAACATTCGATTGTGAGAAATCAAGGAGAATCTCTCCTTGTTGAGACTTTAGAATGAAAAAAACGTGGCCTGGAGCAATTTCCCCATCTCGGATTTTCTTCCCTGCTCTCTCCTTTGCTGTCTGCTCCTTCCCTCCCTTTTACTCTATGGTGCAGCTGATCCCCTCCCTCATTCTAGGCTGTTCCGATCATATGATACTCACTTACTCACTCACTCTCTCTCCCTCCCTCCCTCCCTCCTCCCGTAAACAGTGTCTTGCATGAGTCACCTCTGGCTCCTCACTGAGCATGCTCCTGCATCCCAGCCTGAAGCATCATCACGACAACCTGAGAAGATCCTTCCCCTGCTTTCTTAGCCTCGCATCTCTCTTCCTCCGACCAAGAGCCTCGGCACTGCAGATCACAGCTTGACCAAAAGCAGAAGGGAGCTTGTGCATCGTAACCTACTACTACTACTAGATAAAGTAGAAGAATGTGGGTTGGACAGCATCACCTCCAGATGG
The DNA here is from genome assembly GCF_051295495.1 of Thamnophis sirtalis. Taxonomy (NCBI): domain Eukaryota; kingdom Metazoa; phylum Chordata; class Lepidosauria; order Squamata; family Natricidae; genus Thamnophis; species Thamnophis sirtalis. The sequence goes on along the minus strand of NW_028261381.1, from coordinate 182,522,487 downwards.
ATTCGTAACTGGCTGACCAACCGCACTCAACATCTAGTCCTCAATGGAACTGCATCTACATGGAGGGAAGTATGCAGCGGGGGACCCCAAGGCTCTGTTTTAGGCCCAGGACTCTTCAATATCTTCATCAATGATTTGGATGAGGGAATAAATGGGGAACTCATCAAATTTGCAGATGACACCAAGCTGGCAGGAATAGCCAACCACTCTGTGGAACGAGTTACCCACAGAGATCCGGACCCTCCCCACCCTTGTAGCCTTCCAAAAAGCCACCGAAACCTGGCTGTTCCGGCAGGCCTGGGGTTGCTGACTCAAACCAGGTCAAGCCCCCCCCCCAATTAATCCGGATGTATGTTGTGTTTTTAAAATGTTTGTATTGTTTTATGTTCTCCCCCTGTATGTTATTTTATTTTATTCTTTTTTTATTATTAATTTATTTGTATGCCGCCCTTTTCCCTGAAGGGACTCAGGGCGGCTCACAACTCAAAAGGGAGGGGAATACAAACAGAATAACAAAACATAAAAACCATACATAGTTAAAAGCACAACAATCATACCATTCGAAGTGGGGCAGCGAGTCTTTAGCCCCAGGCCTGTCGGAACAGCCAGGTTTTAAGGGCTATGCGGAAGGCCTGGAGGGTGGTGAGGGTACGAATCTCCACGGGGAGTTCGTTCCAGAGGGTCGGAGCAGCCACAGAGAAGGCTCTCCTCTGGGTAGTCGCCAGTCGACACTGGCCGGCGGATGGAATTCGGAGGAGGCCTAATCTGTGGGATCTGATCGGTCTAGTGGAGGTAATTGGCAGTAGGCGGTCTCTCAAGTACCCAGGTCCGATACCATGAAGGGCTTTGTAGATAATGACTAGCACCTTGAAGCGTATCCGGAGATCAACAGGCAGCCAGTGCAGCTCGCGGAGGATAGGTGTTACGTGGGTGAACCGAGGCGCACCCACGATTGCTCGCGCGGCTGCATTCTGGACAAGCTGAAGTCGCCGAATACTCTTCAAGGGCTGCCCCATGTAGACCACGTTGCAGTACTCCAGCCTAGAGGTCACAAGGGCCCAAGTGACTGTTGTGAGAGCCTCCCGGTTCAGGTAGGGACGCAACTGGCGCACCAGGCGAACCTGGGCAAATGCCCCCCTGGTCACAGCTGACAAATGGTGTTCAAAAGTCAGCTGTGGGTCCAGGAGGACTCCCAAGTTGCGGACCCTGTCTGAGGGGCGTACTGTTTGACCCCCCAGACTGAGAGGTGGAACACTTGGCCAATTAGTAGGAGGGAAGCACAGCAGCCACTCGGTCTTATTCGTACTTGTAAGCCGCCCTGAGTCGTCCCCTCCCCCCCCCCAGGATTGGGTGGCATATAAACCCATTAAATTGACAAATTAAATTGACTAGAAGACAGTCTCAGGATCCAGATGGGTCTTGATAGACTTGAACCCTGGGCCCGGTCTAAACACAACAAAATTCAACGTAGAGAAAAGTCGAGTCTTGCACTTAGGCAAGAAAAACCCAAAGGACACACATAGACTGGGGGGTAAACCAGGCTTCATAGCAGTAACTGTGAGAGTCTTAGTGGACAATCAATTAAATAGAAGCCAGCCGTGTGCAGCAGCAGCCAAAAAAGCCAACACAATCCTAAACTGCATTAACAGAGGGATACAATCAAGGTCAAGGTAATACCACTCTGTGAAGCCTTAGTAAGGCCACACCTGGAGTCCTATATCCAGTTTTTGGTCATCACACTATAAAAAAAGGATGTGGAGACTCTAGCAAGAATGCAGAGAAGAGCAACCAAGAGGATTTGTGGAGGCTGAAGTATTTGAAGAATGGTTACAGGAACCGGGCATGGCTGGTCCAGTGAAAAGAAGGACCAAGGGAGGCAGGAGAGCATCTTCCAACATTTGAGGGGCTGCCACAGAGGGGAGTTAGGGGGTCAAGCTGTTCTCCAAAGCCCCCGAAGGCCAGAGAAGGAAGAATGGATGGGAACTGACCAAGGAGAGATTCAACCTGGAAATAAGGATAAATTTTCTGCCAGTGAGAACAATCAACCCATGGAACAGAAGTTGCCTTCGGAAGTTGTGGGAGCTTCATCCCTGGAGGCTTTCAAGAAGAAACTGCCATTTGTCAGAATTGATGTAATTTCTCCGGCTTGGGTAGGGGGTTGGACTAGATGACCTACAAGGTCCCTTCCAACTCTGTTAATCTGAATCTATCTAAGATTATCAAAGGCCTGGAGTCTAAAACATATGATGGTGGCGCAGTGGTTAGGGTGCAGTACTGCAGGCCACTTCAGCTGACTGTTATCTGCAGTTCAGCGGTTCAAATCTCCGGCTCAAGGTTGACTCAGCCTTCCATCCTTCCCAGGTGGGTGAAATGAGGACCCAGACTGTGGGGGCGATATGCTGACTCTGTAAACCGCTTAGAGAGGGCTGAAAGCCTTATGAAGCAGTATATAAGTCTAACTGCTATTGCTATTGCTATGAACAGTTGCAGGAACCGGGCATGGCTGATCCAGTGAAGAGAAGGACCGGGGGAGACAGGAGAGCATCTTCCAATACTTGAGGGGCTGCCACAGAGAGGAGGGGGTCAAACTGTTCTCCAAGGCCCCCGAAGGCCAGAGAAGGAAGAATGGATGGAAACTGACCAAGGAGAGGTTCAACCTGGAAATAAGGAGGGATTTCCACACAATGAAAACAATCAACCCATGGAACAAAAGTTGCCTTCAGAAGTTGTGGGAGCTTCATCACTGGAGGCTTTCAAGAAAAGACTGGACTGCCATCTGTCAGAAATGGTGTAGGGTCTCCTGCTTGGGTGGGGGGCTGGACTAGATGACCTACAAGGTCCCTTCCAACCCTGTTAATCTGTTTTCTGTTTCCAACTTTGAATGTCTGTAGAGATTCTCAGTCGTCCAAAAGTGCTTTTTCAAGAGGCAACTGGACTTTCTGGTTTTCCTTTTGAAGGCGTTTTGCTTCTCCTCCAAGAAGCTTCTTCAGCTCCGACAGGAGAGTGGGGAATGGGAAGGATTTATACTCCTTGCTCCGACAGGAGATCCTCTTTGCAGATGATCTCCTCCCAGGGGAATGGGATCATCTGCAAACAAGAAAGTCCAGTTGCCTCCTGAAAAAGCACCCTTGGGACAACTTTATATTAATAATTGATATTGATAGTAATGTATATAATGTGGAGTTGATATGATAACTAACAATTGGATATGAGAAAATACCCTTAGGTTATACATAAAGAGTATTAACTATAATAATTAGCACTATTAAAAAACTAAATAAAATCCATATAATTAAATGTTAATCAATATTGGGAAAATGTTAGGATATATGATACAATTGAATATTATGAATGTTTAGTTAAAATAGAATACGAGGATTTGATGATAATAGAGGATTTTACAAATAAGTAAATGAACTGCCAGCATGTGTTATGGACTAATTCCTTAGCATAACTAAGGATGAAGGATGTTTAAATAACTATAATAATTAAAACCGGAGGTATAATGATGTTGATATGGTAAATATTCGAGTTAAGATATTTGAATTAATAGGAGTCAACGAAGAGAAGCACCAAAACATGTTGTAACCAGTTGATATACTTCTTATTTTTTCATAATAGACACCTGTGTTTTGTTTTGTTTTCCTGATTGTTGTTCTTGTCTTTTTCTGTATTATCTGTAATTGATTGATATATTAAGAAAGATGTTGTACCAGTTTTAAACTAAAACTAAAAAACATTTAATAAAAAAAAAAAGCACCCTTGGGACAACTTTGAATGGTTATTAAATGAACATTTGCAAATCCACATGTACACTTATACCATCTTTGTGGCTCTTCCATGCAGTCTTTCTAGAGTCTCGACATCTTTTTTATATTGTGGCAACTAAAACGCAGAATGCGATGTTCTGAAGGCCAGGTGCTCCACTGGTTAATTATTCTCCCCGTTAGGAAATTTCTCCTTACTTCTAAATTTCTAAGTTTCCATCTGTTACTTCCCATCCTGCCTTCCGAATAGCTTGACTCCGTCTTCTTTGGGGCAGCCCCTCAAATACTGGAAGGCTGCTATCCTGTCCCCCCCGGTCCTTCTTTTCTCTGGACTAGCGAAACCAAATCCTGCAGCCGTCCTTCATATCTACGTTTTAGTCTCCAGGCTTTTATTCGCTTTAGTTTCTCTTCTTTACACCATTTTTTCCAAAGCCTCCACATCTTTTTTGTAATGTGGGGACCAAAACCTGGATGCAGGATTCCAGGTGTGGCCTTATTAAGGTTTAGGAAGAGGTACTAAGACTCCACATGATTTTGAATCCAGGCCTCTGTTTATACAACCCTGGATGGTTCACTGACAAAAGCACGCCCGACTAAACCGCAAGTTCTGAACTGTGCCGACGAATGAGCGCTGAATCGCGCCGCCAACAGCGCGCCGACAGAAGGGCGCTGTAAACCTAAACCTAACCCTAAACCTAACTCTTACCTTAACTTAAATCACCCTTCTGTCGACGCGCTGTTGTCGACGCGCTGTTGTCATCACGTTGATGACGTCGCGGTTTTAGCAACGCGGTTTTCTCAGTGCGCTTTTGTCATGCGCGCTTTTGTCGGGTTCACGCCCTGGATTGCTTTTTTGGCTGCTGCCGTACAAGGCTGACTTCATGTTTAAGGGATTGTCCACTAGGACTCCAAGGTCCCTCTCACTGTTTTTGAGCCAATTTGCACCTAATCTGTACCTGTGCCTTTGTTTTTTTCCTGTCCAGGTGTAAAACCTTGCTTCCCTCCACATTCAAATCCATGTTGTTGGATAAGGGCCCATTTTTCAAACCTGCCAAGATCTTTCTGGATCCCGAGCTTGTCTCCTGCGGTGTTCTGCCCTCAGGTGCCTTGGAGAATAGTTTGACTCCCTCTTCTTTGGGGCAACCCCTGAGATATTGGAACATTGCTATCCTGTCTCCCCTGGTCCTCCTTTTCATTAAACTAGACATACCCAGTTCCTGCAACTGTTCTTTATAGGTTTTAGTCTCCTGTCCCCAAATCCTCTTTGTTGCTCTTCTCTGCCCTCTTTCTAGAGTCTCAGCACCTTTTCTACATCGTGGTGACCAGAACTGAATGCAGGATTCCAGGTGTGGCCTTCCCAAGGCCTTATAAAGTGGTATCAACCCTTCATGTGATCTTGATTCTCTCCCTCTGTTGATGCAGCCTAGAACTGTGTTGGCTTTTTTGGCAGCTGCTGCACACGGATGGCTCCTATTTAAGTGGTTGTCCACTGGGACTCCAAGATCCCTCTCACAGTTGCTATGATTGAGCAAGGTACCACCTATACTGTCCCTGTGCATTTCGTTTTCCTTGCCTAAATGTAGAACCTTAACTCTTTCCACCATTGAATTTCATTTTATTAGATAGTGCCCAATGTTCAAGTTTGTCAAGGTCCTTCTGTATCTTAAGCCTTAAGTCTTCTGGAGTGTTGGCTCTTCCTGCCAGCTGGGTGTCATCTGCAAATTGGATAAGTCCCCTTCTATTCCCTCCTCTGAGTCATTCATGACTGGGTCCAGTCATCCAACTGACCTTCTCTGCAGCTGTGACTTCCAGAGACAGTGTTCAAACCCAGAGGGGGCGGGGGGGAAACCCACACAGATTGCTTCAACCGTCCGTCTGCTCCGGCAGCTGCCCTGGACAGAGGATCTACTGTCCAGAGAACAGGAGGCTCCCTGTGGATCTTTTCTAAGGATCCTGCCAAAACTGAAAAAAGTCCTTTTTGATACAGTCCCGGTTGCCCAACCGTCAACCAGACAATGAGGGGGTCTGTTTTATGATATGCTATTCCTTGATTTTTATTTTCACTATCAAGGTGGCTGAATTCTGCATTTCCTGGAATTCCAAATATAGGATCAAATCCTCATTATGATAGCTGAAAGACAATTGTGCAATCCTTTTTGGTACTAAACAAGAAAGCATCAACCACACGGGAAGTTCTCGATTCACAACCCACAACGGAGAGCCCAAAACGTCCCCTCCTACGCCCAGCCGTGGTCAAGGGGGTCGTTTTGCCCCGTTTGCAACCTCTCTTCCCAAAGTGGCTCCCTGCAATCGTCAAGTGGATCCCACGGTCGTTAAACGAATCCAGCTTCCCCCCCCCCCCTATTAACGGCTTGTCGGAAGCCTTGCTAGGGAAGGCTACCGATAGGGACCACATGATCGCAGGGCACACTGCAACCGTCATAAATGTGAGACAGCCCACATTTTGATCAAGTCACCATACTGCGACGGTCGTAAGTGTGAATGCCGATCATCGGTTCCTTTTTTTAAGTGCTGTTGTCACTTCAAATGGTCACTGAATGAGGACGATCCATAACAGATAGCCTGGATCGCGAGAAATTTTGAAATTTTGGGCTTGGACAACGTAGAACTACCACCGACGATCTGACCTAAATGTAGTACACAAAATTATTTGCCACAATGTCCTACCTGTCAATGACTACTTCAGCTTCAACCACAATAATACACAAGCACACAATGGATATGTCAGGCCTGCAGCCATCTTTTCTTGTGGGTCTTTGGCCAGTCACACTTTCTATTATTCCACTATGCATTTTCTATGGTGGGGAAATGGGAGCGGGGATTGTACAGAGTTAGATGCCATGTAGCCATAACAACATTCTTTCTAGAAAGCCAAGGTCATCCTTTGTCTCTGCACCTCTGCACCTGACCGGAACTGGATGGGTGGAACTGCCAGGGTGACAGTGGGAGATTGGACCATGGGATGGAACTTGTGGGTGTGTTGGGGGGAAGATCTTGAACTTTCAACCGGGTGGGAAACCATGAAGTTTTCAGATTTGGATTTCCCCAGATATGCCAACATGGCTCTCTTCATCAATTGGAACTTTGAGGAATCCTTTGCCTCGGACTCTGATTTAATTTTGGATGCTATTTGGAAGCCTGACAAGATACAAACTCAAGGTCAACCGCTCCAAACTCGATTGCAGAAAATACGACTTCAGCAACAGAGTGGTCAACGCCTGGAATGCTCCACCTTGTGGTTTCATCTCCAAACCCCCAAAACTTTAACCTTAGACTCTCTGCTGTTGACCTCACCCCATTCCTAAGAGGCCTATAGGGGGCGTGCATAAGCGCACCAGCGTGCCTTCCGTCCCTGTCCTAATTGTCCCCCCATTTATTCGTACCCATTTCCTGCGTTCTTATTCATGTTTATTCTTATTCCTGTTATCTTTTACATGCCTGACAAACTAAAATAAATGAAATGGGATGAAATGAAATTCAGCTGGAGTCTCAAATACTTCAGAAAGAACACCTCCGACTTGCAATCCATTCGTTTCCAGCCTCGTTACTAATCAAAGATTTCCTTTTCACACACCCACCCCCTCCAAAAAAGCCATTAGCAGTCAAATCATTCAATCCCAACCATGAGAAAAACATGAAGAAGAAGAAGAAGAAGAAGGAGGAGGAGGAGGAGGAGGAGGAGGAGGAGGAGGAGGAGGAGGAGGAGAAGGAGAAGGAGAAGGAGAAGGAGAAGGAGAAGGAGAAGGAGAAGGAGAAGGAGAAGGAGAAGAAGAAGAAGAAGAAGAAGAAGAAGAAGAAGAAGAAGAAGAAGAAGAAGAAGAAGAAGAAGAAGAAGAAGAGAGGAAAAATATCTTCCGCATTAGAAACCCAGCTGCACAAACAACACAGGCATCTAACTTCCTGCCTGCAATCAGCAAATTTGTCTGCCAGGATGACTGCAGATCAACCTCTGGATATTCGGCCTGAACTCCAGGTGTGGATTATGGTTTGGGAGATTCTTGTCGGAAGCCTCTGGCCAAAGCAGTAAGCAAAATTCTTTCTTTCATTCATTCATTTTTTTTCTTTCTTTCTTTCCTTCCTTCCATGCATTCATCTGTGTCCCCCTTTTATTGTTTTTACAAATAACTCAACGGGAACATCTGGAGTACTCCTTCCTCCTCCTATTTGCCCCACAACAATTTGCCCCTGTGGGGTAGGGTGGGGAGGGGAGGGGTGGATTGAGAGGGAGGGACTGGCCCAAAGTCACCCAGCCGTCTTTCATGCCTAACGCAGGACTAGAACTCACCATCTCCTGATGACTGGCCCAAAGTCGCCCAGCTGGATTTCACATCTAAAGTGGGACCAGAATTCAGTCTCCTCCTTTCTAGCCCGGTTCCTCAGGCATTGGACCAAACTGAGTCTGTCCATTTGTCTCCCTCCCTCCCTCCCTCCCTCCCTCCCTCCCTCTCTCTCCCTCCCTCACTAACCATCCATCCAACCAACCAACCAACCATTATCTCTATCTGTTGAAATCTGTTTGAATCTATCTATCTATCTATCTATCTATCTATCTATCTATCTATCTATCTATCTATCTATCTATCTATCTATGTCTGCCTATATTTATCTATCTATATCAACTCTTTGTCTATCCATCTGTCTATCATCTATCTATCTATCTACCTATCTACCTATCTATCTCTATCTATCTATCATCTATCTATCATTTCTCTATCTATCTATCGATCTATATATCTATCATCTATCTATCTATCTATCATCTATCTATCTATCATCTATCTATCTATCATTTATCTATCTATCTTATATTTATCTCTATCTGTCTTTCTATCTATTATCTATCTCTATCTATCATCATCTAGCTAGCTAGCTCTATCTATCATTTGTCTATCTAAGTTTCCTTCACGCATATGTGTTAGTCGTTCCTGACTCTACTGGGCTGTGCTCTCCGTTTCAAAACCAAAGTAACAAATAATGAGAGCTCACTCCATTACGCAGCACTAGGGACTCGAACCACCAAACTGCCGATCTTTCTGACCGACAAGCTCAGCGTCTTAGCCACTGAGCCACCTTGTCCCTCCATCTGTCTGTCTGTCTGTCTGTCTGTCTGTCTGTCTGTCTGTCTGTCTGTCTGTCTCTCTCTCTCTCTCTCTCTCTCTCTCTCTCTCTCTCTCTCTAGCTATCTATCTATATTTCTGTCTCTGTCTATCATCTATATCGTATCTATATTTATCTGTCTGTCGGTCTATCTACCCTGTCTATTCATCATCTGCCTATCATCTATCATATCTATATCTACATCTATCTATCTACCTATCTATCTATCTCTATCTATCTATCTATCTATCTCTATCTATCTATCTATCTATCTATCTATCTCTATCTATCTTATCTATCTATCTATCTATCTATCTATCATCCATCCATCCATCCATCCATCCATCCATCCATCCATCCATCTATCTATCTATCTATCTATCTATCTATCTATCTATCTTCTATCCCTCTCTCTCTCTCTCTCTCTCTATCAGAAACGCCAGTGGCCAGAGCAGCACCCAGGCCAAAACTTTCCCTCTCAGCTGTCCAAACACTTTGTCCAAAGACCAACCACTGGTAGCCATTCAGGGCCTCAGAGACATGATTCTCCCCCCACCCCACCCCTGGTACCGCCTTGTTCCTTAAAAGCCAAGCAAACCTTGGGATGCCAAGGACTCAACTGCCAAGCAGACCCAGCCTGTGCTTTGCGCTCCTTTCTTCCAAAACAAATCCAGGGTTTCTAGTCCTCGTGGTTCCGAGGGATGGAGGGCAGGACGCTCCTTTGGCCAGAGCACCGAGATCGAGACCATCTCAGAAGCGGAAGGCGAGGGAGAAAAATATCTCCTTGGCCCAAAAGAGACTCGCAAGGACGAAGGAGATGTCTTGTTGGCCCCCGAGTGACGGTGGGCCCAGAGGGAACATCACCCGCCTGATACGATACACACACACACACACACACACACATGGCCCCCCGCCCGCTTTGGGATGGCACTTCCAGGCCTCTGGGAAGACGGGGGCAGCCACTTTCTCCCCCTCCGGCGAGCACCAACCTGGGGAAGTCTTCGTCCTGCCACTCTTCCTTGACCTCCACATTGTCCATCCGCAGCGTGGCTTCCGTGGTGCCCATGTTTCCTCCGCTGGGAAGTCCCCTCACCTGTGAAAGGAGGCGCCAGACCTTGAGTGGGTAACACAGACCTGAGAAAACTCCTCCTCCGCCACCCCAAAACTTTCGACTTTCCTCCCGGATTTCTTTGAACCCTTTTCCCGCGACCGGAGGATCAGGCGCTCCGAAGCCAAGACGCTCGGCTTCTCATCTCCCCCCCCTCCCCATCCGCTGAGTTGATCCTTCCTTTTTGGAATCACAGGGGAAATGGATACCCCAACCACAGCCCATCCACACACAGGCTTCCTGGCCTGCATGAGTGTTGCGGTGGCCTAGAGGTGGAGCTCTCGCCTCACGATCCGGAGGCTGTGAATTCGATCCTAGGTAGAGACAGATATTTCTCTCTCTGAGAATATATCTGCCGAACAAAACTCCCCATTGGCGACAGGGAAGAGCATCCGGCCATGAAAATGCTCTGCTAGCTCCATTCTGTTGCCCAGATTCCGCCCCGTCGTTAAATGAAAATGATGATGATGTAAGTCCGGCCTGCAAGGAAGAGATGCAGGAGAGGCGTCCTTCCACGGGGTGAGGTAAAGGTTCCCCTCGCACATACATGCTAGTCGTTCCCGACGCTAGGGGGCGGTGCTTTTCTCCATTTCAAAGCCCAAGAACCAGCGCTGTCCGAAAACGTCTCCGTGGTCATGTGGCCGGCATGACTAAAATGGCCAAAGACACACGGAACGCTGTTCCCTTCCCACCAAAGGTGGTTCCTATTTTCCTACTTGCATTTTTTACGTGCTTTCAAACTGCTAGGTTGGCAGAAGCGCTGGGACAAGTCACGGGAGCTCACTCTGTTAAAGCGGCGCCAGGGATTCGAACTGCCGAACGCACAACCTTTCTGATCGACAAGCTCAGCATCTTAGCCACTGAGCCACCCATTTCCCCGACACAAGGACTTGGGACTTTGGAGAAAGAATTAGTCCCCCAGGAAGTGGGGGGGGTGTCCGGATTCTGGTCCAGCCTCCTGACCACCACCCCCCACCCTCCCCACCGTCGGGCTGGTGCTGGGGCCAAGAAGGCCCCGCAGAGTCATTCACCATAGAGTTTCCTCCTACCAGACTGTCTGGGGAAAGGAAGAGAAGGGAGCCAGGACTGAACACACAGCTCTCTGAAAATCTCGAATTGGGCAGTTCCAGTGCTTGGCCAATTGTCATTTTCATGCAGGGACCTTGCCTCCCCCCCCCCACCTTCATTGCTGCCTCTTGTGGGCGGGACTCAAAGCGTTTGATCAGGCAGAACACAGAAGCCTTGGAAGGGGCCTCGGAGGTCTTCTAGTCCAGCCCCCTTGCTCTGTAACGGGGGTTCCCCTCCCCAGATATCTTTGCCCCTTTTTTTCTTCTGCACTAATCATGGGCATCTTTGAATAAGCACCTCATCCCCCAGCTTTCGAGGTGGCTTGGAGAGTTTGCAGGCACAGATGAGACCGTGATTTTTTTTTTGGGGGGGGGGGGGTGTTGAGGCTGTGGCTGAGTCAGAGCAGGTAGCTTCCTGAATGGAAAACGCCCAGCAGGGATGAGCTCCAGGGGTGATGCTAAATCAGCCAACACTGTGTTAGGCTCCTCTGGCATTTGGGCCGAATGGCCAGCAAGGGGGGCTATCCTGGACTGCAGAGAGGCTGTGGAAGAAGCAAGGCTCAGCGGAGGGCGGGAGAGAGGAAGGAAAAGGGAGGGAGGTGGAAGGAAGGGAGGGAGGAATAAAAAAGGGAGGGAGGGAAAGAAGGGAAGGAGGAAAAGAAAGGGAGGGAGGGAAAAGGAAAGAAGGAAAAAAGGAAGGAAAATGGGAGGGAAGAAGAAGGGAGGGAGGGAGGGAGGAAGGAAAAGGGAGGGAGGTGGAAAAGGGAGGAATAAAAAAGGGAGGGAGGGAAAGAAGGGAAGGAGGAAAAGAAAGAAAGGGAGGGAGGGAAAAGGAAAGAAGGAAAAAAGGAAGGAAAATGGGAGGGAAGAAGAAGGGAGGGAGGGAGGAAGGAAAAGGGAGGGAGAGAAGGAGGAAGAGAAAAGAAAAGAAGGGAGGAAAAAGGAGGGAGGGAAGGAAGGAGGGAAGGAGAGAGGGGGAAAGAAGGAAAGAAGGGAGGAAAATGGGAGGGAAAAAGAAGGGAGGGAGGGAGGGAGGAAGGAAGGGAAGGAGGGAGGAAGGAAGGGAGGGAGAGAGCGAGAAAGAAGGAAGGAAAAAGGGAGGACGGAAGAAGGGAGGGGGGAGGGAGAGGGAGGGGAGAAGAGAAGGAGGAAGGGAAACCTAATGGAAGGGCGGGAGAAAAAGGGAGAGAGGAAAAAGGGAGGAAAGGAAGGAGGGAAGGAAAAAGGGAAGGACGGTTGGTGAGAGGAAAGAGGGAAAGAGGGAAGGAAGGGAAGAAGGAAAAGGGGAGAAAGGGAAGAAGGAAGAAAGGAAGGGTGGAAGGAGGGAAGGGAAGAGGGAGGGAGTAAGAAAGAAGGGAATGAGGAAGGAAGGAAGGAAGGAAGGAAGGAAGGCCGAGCCTGCCAGAGACTCTGGACAGCCGGGCAGATGCGCGGCCAGGCCTGCCCAGGTGAGGCCGGCGCCCGCCCGTCCTTCTCCCCCCGGCTTCTCGGGGCCATCCCGCCCGGGCGCGGCCGCCCCCTTCCCCCGCCAGCCGCCCGTCCCGCGGCCGGAGCGCGCCTTACCGAGCCGGGCTGCGCTTCTCCCCGCGGGCGTCCTCAGGCGGCGTCGCCCGGCAGGCGCGGCTGCCCCTCCGGTCCGGCCTCCATCCCTCCCTCCGCTGCGGCGGGGCCTGCGAGCGACGGCCGGGCTCCTCGGAGCGCTCGACAGGCGGGAGAAGCGGCGCCGCTCCCGACGCCCAGGATGCTCCCCGGCCACGGCAGGCAGGTAGGCAAGCAGGCAGGCAGGCAGCTCCAGGCGCGTCCCCGTGCGCGCTCCGCCGCCGCGTCCCCGCCCTGCCCAGCCAGCGGAGCCGCATCTGCAGGAGGACGAGCGCAGCCGGGCAGCGGAGGCACAAAGACCCCCCCCAAGGATCCCCACGGCTCCTCCCCCCACCCCTCGCCCCCCAGCCGGTCGCCAGCGGAATGGGAGAAGGCGCTGGGGGGAAATGGGACGTTCTAGCTCATTCTTTCAAAGGATTTGTTCTAAAAAGCACATCTGGTGACTTTGGCGTTTCGTTCTGTCCCTCCTTTCCCATCCTTTCTTTCATGGTTCTATTCCTCTGAGTCTTTGACATGGGCACCCCTCTTGCCCTGCAGCGAGTTGGCCACAGCGAGTTGGCCATGGTGTGTTGCCCACTGCAAGTTGGCCATGGTGTGTTGGCTGTTGCTAGTTGGCCATTGCAAGTTGGCCATTGTGAGTTGGCCAACATGTGTTCGCTTTTGCTAGTTGGCCATTGTCAATTGGCCATTGTGAGTTGGCCATGGTGTGTTGGCTGTTGCTAGTTGACCATTGCAAGTTGGCCATTGTCAATTGGCCATTGTGAGTTGGCCATGGTGTGTTGGCTGTTGCAAGTTGGTCATTACAAGTTGGCCATGGCGAGATAGCCTTGCAAGTTGGCTGTAGCAATCTGGCTGTGGCCAATTGTCATAGACCCGGTCCCCAGTGCATGCTGCCCACCTTCTCTGCAGAGGAAGGAGGTGAGCCACATTGGCAGCAGCTTCTGGGCCCTAGATGAGGGAAGATGGGAGGCTGGTGACCCTAGGAAGGACTCCGTCTCAGGATGCCACTTGCCATACAGACCAAGAGTGAGAAGGAAGAACCGCCTGGGGACATGAGGGCAAGGCCATGCCAGTCTGCCTTGGCTGAGCTGGCACCCCTGACTTAGGAGACAGCCTTGATGCCTGAATTCCTGGGAATAAGAGACTTCTGCGATCAAGGGGGCAAGGAGCCCACCCAGATGTGGCTGGGAATCTCGGCATGAAACTTTGGTGGAGGAAGGGTGGGTGAGTAGGAAGGAAAGAAGGAAGGAAGATGGGAGAGAAGAAGGGTAGGTGGGTGGGAAGAAAGAAGGAAGGAAAGAAGGAAGGAAGATGGGAGGGAGGGTAGGTGGGTGGGAAGAAGGAAGGAAGGAAAGAAGGAAGGAAGGAAGGAGGAAGGAAGATGGGAGGGAGGGTAGGTGGGTGGGTGGGAAGAAGGAAGGAAAGAAAGAAGGAAGGATTTTAAATATTGAACATGGCCCAGAGACATCATTTTCTGTGTCAGCCATGTCCATGGTGTTGAATAATTTTTAGTGATTTTTAGTGATTTTATTGAGATTTGTAGGCCGCCCTTTTCCCTGAGGGGACTCAGGGCGGCTCACATAAAATCGGGGAAGGGGAAATACAGACAATAACAAAGACACATATAATAAAAACAGTAACCAACATGCATTCCTCATTCGGGGGGGGCAACTATCTTCATCCCCAGGCCTGACGGGCTAGCTAGTTCTTCAAGGCTGTGCGGAAGGCCTGGACGGTGGTGAGGGTACGAATGTCCACGGGGAGTTCGTTCCAAAGGGTCGGGGCGACTACTGAGAAGGCCCTCCTCCTTGTAGTTGCCAGCCGACACTGGCTGGCCGATGGAATACGGAGGAGGCCCAATCTGTGTGATCTTATTGGTCGCAGGGAGGTAATTGGCAGAAGGCGGTCTCTCAAGTATCCAGATCCACTACCATGTAGGGCTTTATGGGTGATTAACAGCACCTTGAAGCGCATCCGGAAATTGACAGGTAGCCAGCGCAGCTCGCGGAGGATAGGTGTAATGTGGGTGAACCGCGGTGCACCCACTATCGCTCGCGCGGCTGCGTTCTGCACCAGCTGAAGACGCCGGATGCTCTTCAAGGGCAGCCCCATGTAGAGCACATTGCAGTATTCCAGCCTAGAGGTCACGAGGGCCCGAGTGACTGTTGTGAGTGCCTCCCGATTCAGGTAGGGTCGCAACTGGCGCACCAGGCGTACCTGGGCGAATGCCCCCCTAGCCACAGCCGTCAAATGGTGGTCGAATGATAGCTGTGGATCTAGGAGGACTCCCAAGTTGCGGACCCTCTCTGAGGGGTATAGAGTTTGACCCCCCAGCCTGAGAGATGGAATATTGGTGGAATCCTTGGGAGGGAAACACAACAGCCACTCGGTCTTTTCTGGGTTGAGCACAAGCTTGTTAGCCCTCATCCAGTCCATAACCGCCTCCAGGCCCCGGCTCATCACGTCTGCCGCTTCATTGAGTTGGCACAGGGCGGACAGATACAGTTGAGTATCGTCCGCATATTGATGGTATCTGATCCCGTGCCTGCGGATGATCTCTCCCAGCGGTTTCATGTAGATGTTGAATAGTAGGGGGGATAAGACCGAGCCCTGAGGCACCCCATATGTTAGGGGCCTAGGGGACGATCTCTGCCCCCCCACTAACACCGACTGCGACCTGTCCGAGAGGTAGGAAGAGAACCACCGCAACACGGTGCCTCCCACCCCCACCTCCCGCAGTCGTCGCAGAAGGATACCATGGTCGATGGTATCGAAAGCCGCTGAGAGGTCAAGGAGAACCAGGATGGAGGAATGTCCTCCATCTCTGGCTCTCCATAGATCATCAGTCAATGCGACCAAAGCGGTTTCAGTGCTGTAACCGGGTCTGAAGCCTGACTGGAAGGGGTCGAGATAGTTTGCTTCCTCCAAGGACCGCTGGAGCTGAAAGGCCACCACCTTCTCAACAACCTTCCCAAGAAAGGGAAGGTTGGAGACTGGACGATAGTTATTAAGGACAGCTGGATCCAAAGATGAAGGAATAAATAATCATATTTGCAAAACACTGGAAAAATGAAACAATACCAAAACAGGAGGAAGTTATTCGAAAGATAATGGAGTGTGCTGAAATGAGTAAATTGACATTTGAACTAGAGAACAAGAAGATGAGCAATTCTATAAGATATGGGATTTGTTTTATCAGTGGCTGGGGGAAAAAAACCTGGAAATGAAAAATGTTTTACTTGTGTTCTAATTGAAGGAGTTAAGTGATAATACAATTATGTTGTTAAATAGATTAATAATGATACAATGAAAGACAGATATATATATATATATTTGAATTGAATAATTTAGAATTGTTTGTTTTAAAATGGATAAGGATAACAATGAATTTATGTATACTTGATAGAGGATTGGTGATAAAATGTATCTCTAAGTATATATTATAAAGATATCCTGTTGTTGATAAATAATTGTAATAAGGAAGTAATCAAAAATTGGTATATATATGAAGTGAGTATTTAGAATACCTTGTTGAAAAATGAAGGAATAATATTTTTGTTTGACTGTATGATGTACAAGGACAATAATGGACATAAGCATACTCGATAGATGATTGATGGGATTATACATAATTGAAAACAGTGATATACAAATATAAATTGTTGGTAAAAAAAATTTATACTGTAAAAATGTTTAGAACAGGATAAGTGATTGTATAAAGGTATATCGTTATTAAACAGACAATCAAGAATGTAAGGGAATTAGGTTTATTGAAAAGAATATATATATATATATATATATATATATATATATATATATATATATATATATATATATATATATATATATATATATATATATATCGTAAATGAATATACGCTGTACAATGAAAGGGAGGTATTTAGTTACATTAGATGAAAAAATCTGTGATTGTAAATGTAATTGAGAATATGGATGCAAAAACACTTGTATCCCAATGACACGCTGTATGTAATGGATGAGAATTTTTTTTATGTTGTTTTTTATGTTTAAAAACAATAAAAAAAATTGCAAATAAATAAATAAATAAATAAATAAATAAATAAATAAATAAATAAATAAATAAATAAATAGCTGAGTCAGGGATCTGGCCCGGAGAGGATTTCCTGCAGGGTGTGTGTGTGTGTGTGTGTGTGTGTCTGTGTTAATCCGGTGTTAGAGCCAATTGTTACATTTCCTTCTGCAAAAACACAGGAAGCAGAGCTAAGGAGCCCGAAGGCAGGAATGGAGGAAGAAGGATTCACTCCACATTGCTGCATTGTAGGAGGAAAAGACTGCTTAATCCGGTGTGGTCTCAACCTGGCCCACTTCTAAGATGGGTGGACTTCAACTCCCAGGATTCTCCCACCTCTTGTACATATACATATACATATACATATACGTATCTATATCTGTCTATCCCTATCTGTCTACCTATCTATCTATAAATCTATACATCTATCTATCTATATCTATCTATCTATCTATCTATCTATCTATCTATCTAACCATCCATCCATACATCCATACATCCATCTATCTATCTATCTCTATTCATCTATCTACCTATCTATCTCTATCTACCTACCTACCTACCTGCCTATCTAGCTATCTCTATACATCTATACATCTATCTATTTCTCTATACCTATCTATATCTATATCTATATCTATCTATCTATCTCTATCTATCTATCTATCTATCTATCTCTATCTATCTATCTATCTATCTCTATCTATCTATCTCTATCTATCTATCTATCTCTATCTATCTATCTATCTCTATCTATCTATCTATATCTATCTATCTATCTATCTCTATCTATCTATCTATCTATCTATCTATCTATCTATCTATCTATCTAACCATCCATCCATACATCCATCTATCTATCTCTATTCATCTATCTACCCATCTATCTATCTATATATCTATCTATATCTATCTCTACCTACTACCTACCTACCTACCTACCTATCTATCTATCTATCTATCTATCTATCTATACATCAATATCTATCTATCTATCTATCTATCTATTCATCTATCTATCTCTATTCATCTATCTACCTATCTATCTCTATCTACCTACCTACCTACCTGCCTATCTAGCTATCTCTATACATCTATACATCTATCTATCTCTCTATACCTATCTATATCTATATCTATATCTATATCTATATCTATCTATCTATCTATCTCTATCTATCTATCTCTATCTATCTATCTATCTATCTATCTATCTCTATCTATCTATCTCTATCTATCTATCTATCTCTATCTATCTATCTATCTATCTATCTATCTATCTATCTATCTATCTATATCTATCTATCTATCTATCTATCTATCTATCTATCTATCTATGAGATTCCTCTTGAGATCACCCTTCCCCTTGAGGACTAGAATCCCTTCTTCCTGGAGGGGAAATGCAACAGGCCAGAGGGGGTGTGTGTGTGTGCGTGTCAGAGCAGAATCCTGCAGCCTCCTGTTCAACAGGTGCCCATAACACACCCAACTCAGTTCCTTTCGGCTGGGCTGCCAGTCAAATCCACAAAGATCCGCCCCCTGGCAGAACATGAGTGCCCGCTTTGGCATTTCTGCCTCCACCCCTCGCCACCCGGGTGCCCGCTAGCCCTGGCTCCCCCTGTCTGTTTGCTTGGAGGGACGGGAGGGGCTGCTGCTGCCGGGCTCAGTTTACCTTGGCGACCGTTGCTTAGGAGCCTGGCAGGTCGCCGGGCAACAGTTGCCAAGGAGGATTGTTGCCCTGACCTGCCTGCCAGCCAGCCATCCAGCCGGGCCTGTCTGAGCCAGGAGGCGGCTGTGGGCCAGCATGGCGTCCACTTCGGTCTTGGTCAACCGGGAGGAGGCGGCTGGGGTGGCCACAGGCACCTACTCGTACTGCAGCCAGCCTCGGGCCGTGCCCAACCGCCAGCGGTACCGGACGGCCCTGGAGGCCAATGAGCTGTGAGTAGAAGCCAGGGGCCGAGGGGCAGCTGAGGGTTAGGGTCTCCGCTTTCCCCCCAAGGCTTTTCGGCTGGCAGGCCACGAGGGTGGGGTGTTGCCTCCCCCCTCTGTGGGTAAGGGGGTGCACCCTTGGCATTGCTTCCCAGATTCTCCTGCTTTGCTCTCTCTCCTCCCTCCCCCTATTCAGCTCCAGACTGGGGGTCTCCAACCCCAGAGAGCCCCCTCTTCTTGGCTCTTGACAGAAATGGCGTAGGGTCTCCTCCATGGGTGGGGTGGAGGGGTTGGACTAGATGACCTACAAGGTCCCTTCCCACACTGTGAATCTGTTAAATGGTGTAGGGTCTCCTCCTTTGGGGGGGGTTGGACTGGATGACCTACAGGGTCCCTTTTGACTGTCAATTTGTTAAATGGTCCTGTAGGGTCTCCTGCTTGACTGTGGGGGAAGTTGGACTAGAGGACCTACAAGGTCCCTTTTATTCAATTTTTTTCTATTCTATTCTATTGTGTATACTTATTATTTCAAATTCTACTCTACTCTATCCAAAGGGCAACTGAATAGAACTAATATAGGGTTTCTTGCCTGAGCAGAGAGTTGGACTAGAGGACCTCCAAGGTCCCTTCCAACTCTTCTCTTCACCCCTATTCCTATTCCTATCCCATCCTATCCCATCTCATCCCATCCTATTCCCTATCCTATCCTACCTTATTCTAATTCTCTATCCTGTTCTACTCTACTCTATTCTATCATATTCTATTCTGTTTTATCATATTCTATTCTATTCTATTCTAATTCTAATTCTCTATTCTATTCTATTCTGTTCTGTTCTGTTCTACTCTACCCTATCCTATCCTAGTCTAGTCTATTCTTTGTCCTCACTGTTAGGGAATTCCTCCTTAGTTTCAGATTGCTTCTCTCCTTCATTAGTTTCCCTCCATTGCTTCTTGTCCTGCCTTCAGAGAATAGTCTTCTTTGAGGCAGCCCCTCACATCTGAGAAGACCCCTCTCATGTCACTCTTATTGGCAAGGATCTTTTTCTGCTTTCTGTTCACCCCTACAAATCAGCGTTTTTCAACGTCAAGGATTTGAAGATATCTATATCTATATCTATATCTATATCTATATCTATATCTATATCTATATCTATATCTATCTATTTATATCTATATCTATAGCTATAGCTATAGCTATAGCTATAGCTATATCTATAACTATATCTATATGTATATCTATATGTATATCTATATCTCTATCTATCTATCTATATCTATATCTATACCTATACCTATACCTATACCTATACCTATACCTATACCTATACCTATACCTATACCTATACCTATACCTATACCTATACCTATACCTATACCTATACCTATACCTATACCTATACCTATACCTATACCTATACCTATACCTATACCTATACCTATACCTATACCTATACCTATACCTATACCTATACCTATACCTATACCTATACCTATACCTATACATATACATATACATATATATATATATATATATATATATATATATATAGTGTCACAACCCCTGGTATGCCCCAATTATGGGAGGAAGCTAACTGCTTCCATTCTCTGTCAATCGGCTCATCACAAGAGTCCATCAAGACAGAAACCCAATATTTTTACTGTTGCCTTTTGTTACATTTGTGTTGTATTTGTGCTGATAAATAAATAAAGGGAGACTAGTATAGATCTATTTCAAGCTATTTAGCTCTCATCAGCTAGCCATATCCTTACTGGGAATCGAACCTGTGCTCTATTGCTTCCCAGGCAGGGAGTTAACCATTTGAGCTACAGAGAACGACTCCTTTTATCAGCCAGCCAGGGTGGGAGGTATATACTTAAAGTCACAACCCCTGGTATGCCCAAGTGTGGGAGGAAGGTCACACTTCCACTCTCTGTCATTAGGCTCGTCACAAGAGTCCATCACGACAGAAACCCAATATTTTTACTGTTGCCTTTTGTTACATTTGTGTTGTATTTGTGCTGATAAATAAATAAAGGGAGACTAGTATAGATCTATTTCAAGCTATTTAGCTCTCATCAGCTAGCGATAGGGTTCGAATCCCAGTAAGGTATGGCTAGCTGATGAGATCTAAATAGCTTGAAATAGATCTATACTAGTCTCCCTTTATTTATTTATCAGCACACATAAAACACATCTATATCTATATCTATATCTATATCTATATCTATATCTATATCTATATCTATATCTATATCTATATCTATATCTATATCTATATCTATATCTATATCTATATCTATCTATCTATCTATCTATCTATCTACATACATACATACATACATACATACATACATACATACATACATACATACATTGCACAATTACCCCTTGCCCCAATTTTGCCCTCTCCTAGCTGGTATCCTATGACAGTGGTTCCCAAACTTGGCAACTTTAAGACTTGTGGACTTCAACTCCCAGAATTCTCCAGCCAGAGCTTGGGAAGTTTGGGAACCACTGTCTTATGAGGTCAAAACGCCTTCTCGCCAGTGTCTGGTTTTAGACTTTTTCCAGCTTCTGCTCGTGGCAAACCAACACAAAACCCCGTGTTTCTCGACCTCCTTGTTAACGTTCTCTTTGATTTTCCTTATTTCAGGGAGGAGGAACCAGTTCACTATGCCAATCTCATGTACGAGCGGAGAGTGGTCCGTGGCAACACGTATGCCCTCCACGTCTTACCTTGGGTGGGTCTTCATTATCTAAAGCTTTTCTTTCGCTCTGTGAGAGCGGGGAGCAGGGATGGTGTTCCCTTACGTTCCCTACCGGTTCGCAAACATGAGTGTGCACGCTGCTTGGGCAAAAAAAAACCCCCTTTGATTAATCGACGGTGAATTCTGCTCCTTCACATCCAGCAAAGTCTTTCAAGGGAGGATTTACGGTCACAGACCTCATCTGGCTTGGAGAACTGCCAGGCCGAGATCTGCAGAACTTGGCAAGGAGTCTCGGAGAGTCACGAACCAATGAAGGGAACTCATGGTCTCCTGCAAACTCCACTCCCCTGTCGCTCCTCTTTTATTTCCTCTGGGAGGGGCCATTCACCGTCCACCTGTGGCTTTATTCCCAAGTCGACCCCTGTTCTTTAGCTGTTCCCTTCGTCTGGCAACACTGCGCATGAGCACACTGGGAACAGGCTCCAGCTGTTCTTCTGTCTCACTGAGATCTGACTCCAATTGAGGTGCTGTGCAAGGAAA
The DNA here is from genome assembly GCF_051295495.1 of Thamnophis sirtalis. Taxonomy (NCBI): domain Eukaryota; kingdom Metazoa; phylum Chordata; class Lepidosauria; order Squamata; family Natricidae; genus Thamnophis; species Thamnophis sirtalis. Next base: position 182,500,599 of record NW_028261381.1, on the reverse strand, counting down.
GGCTGGGCACAGAGTCTCTGAAATTCATGGACAGATCTACACACTCCTGAAGTGAACGAACGAACGAATGGTTTCCTGCAAAAAAACCCTCCCCTTTCCCTCCGCTTTTATGTCCTATGGGAGGGGCCAATCACCGTCCACCTGTGGCTTTACTCCCGAGTCGATCCTGATTTCTGAGTTGTTCTTTTCTTCTGGCAGCTCTGCGCATATGCACACTGGGAACAGGCTCCAGCTGTTCTTCTTCCTCACTGCTGTCTGACTCCGAAGGCAGCTGATCACTGCCAGACGGCCCTGGGCCCCTCTCTGCCTCCGACACAGAGCCCTCCTCCGAGCCTTCCCCAGACTCCAGCACTGGCCCATCTTCCTCCGGAACAAGTTTTTTCTCTCCTTGGCCCCAATCCGGCTACGAGAAGAGAGCTGGAAGAGACACAGTCCTAGAACTAAGGGGTCCTGCCAGCGTAGCGGGGTGGGATTGGAGTGGCACACGGAGATCTGAATTCAAATCCACCCTCCGCCTGGCCCTTTTTTTACAGGACAGGACAGGGGTTTGGGGAAGAGGTTTTGCTGTGAGGGTGGGGAATATGTCATCCTTAAAAGCAGTTGGAGAGTGGCCTAGAGCAGTGTTTCTCAACCTTGGCAACTTGAAGATGTCTGGACTTCAACTCCCAGAATTCCCCAGCCAGCGAATGCTGGCTGGGGAATTCTGGGAGTTGAAGTCCAGACATCTTCAAGTTGCCAAGGTTGAGAAACACTGGCCTAGAGGGCGTCTAGCCCAACCCTTCCTGGCCATGCACGTTAGCCCTTTCTATGTTCTTCTTTGGCCATTGGGAGACAGAGGGCCCCTTCCATCCCCCCAAGGAAATTGTGTTAAGCGTGCGGCCGCTTAACAACTGCAACTTGAAAAGCCTAGGATTGCGGTTGTCGAGCGAAGTAATCCCAAGGTGTCTTGCTGAACGACCACTTTTCGCTGTTATGGCCCGCCAGCAGAGCTGGCAGCAGAGTCGGTCAGTGAGGAGGTTGGGGAGGAAGATGGGCCAGTCCTGGAGTCTGGGGAAGGCTCTGACGAGGGCTCTGTGTCGGAGGCAGAGAGGGGGCCAGGGCCGTCTGACAGTTACCAGCTGCCTTCGGAGTCAGACCTCAGTGAGGCAGAAGAACAGCTGGAGCCTGTTCCCAGTGTCCGCATGCGCAGAGCTGCCAGAAGAAAAGAACAACTCAGAAATCAGGGTGGACTTGGGAGAAAAGCCACAGGTGGACGGTGAAGGGCCCCTCCCATAGGACATAAAAGAGGAGGGAAAGGAGAGAGGGATTTTGCAGGAGACAATTCGTCCATCCGGCCGTTAGATTCGTTTCAGGAGTGTGTAGATCTGTCCGTGAATCTCAGAGACTCTGTGCCCAGCCTTTCCTTGCACAGCGCCTCCTTTGGAAAATAGCTACATGGCAGCTTTCCAAGCTAGATAAGGTCTGTGGTCATAAATACTCCTTTGAAAGACTCTTTGCCAGGCCTTGGCTGAAGGTGAATGAGAAAAATTCACATTCATTTAATAAAAAGGGGGTGGGAAGGACCAGGCTATCCCAGTGCCGCAGCATTGCATCTCCAGCTTCTTTGGAACTCCCCGAAACTTGACAATACGGTTTGTGGCTTGGTCTTCCAGAGCAGTGAGCCCGATCCGCTGGAGCTACAACGCCAGCGGGAAGCCCATCGGAAGATGCTGGCCAGGAAGAGAGCGAAGGAACAGCTGCGCACCAGAACCCCAGAACCTCTGGAGGGCAGGCGCCACGTGGATGTGCAGACGGGTAAAGTAAAATTCAGCAAAATGCCCTTCTCTAACTCATTGGGGGGGGAGGGAATCAAGCATCTTTTCTGATCAGGCAGAATCTGTCTTTAAATCAGAAAGAGTGCAGAGAAGAGCAAGAAAGAGGATTAGGAAACTGGAGACTAAAACATACCAAGAACGGTTGCAGGAACTGGGAATGTCTAGTTGAATGAAAAGAAGGACCAGGGGAGACATGATAGCAGTCTTCCGATATCTCAGGGGCTGCCACAAAGAAGATTTGGGGGTCAAGCTATTCTCCAAAGCACCTGAGGGCAGAACAAGAAGCAATGGGTGGAAACTAATCAAGGAGAGAAGCCACTTAGAACTGAGGAGAAATTTCCTGACAGTGAGAACAATGAATCAGTGGAACAGAAGTTGCCTCCAGAAGTTGTGAATGCCCCAACACTGGAAGTCTTTAAGAAGATGCTGGATAGCCATTTGTCTGAAACAGTGTAGGGTTTCCTGCCTAGGCAGGGGGTTGGACTAGAAGACCTCCAAGGTCCCTTCCAGCTCTGTCATTCAGTGATTCTCAACCTGGGCCAATTTAAGATATGGGAGAATTCTGGCAGTTGAAATCCACTTCTTTCTGTTTGTTTGTTTGTCCTTTCCTTCCTTCCTTCCTTCCTTCCTACCTTCCTTCCTTCCTTCCTTCATTCATTCATTCATTCTTTCTTTTATTCATTCTTCCATTCATTCATTGCTCCTTGATCTCAGTCTTGAGATGGGCAGCAGAGAAAACACTTGGTAATCACCTTTATCCTGCTTGTGAAGAGTGGGAAGAGGGGAGTGTGTGTGTATATATGTGCGTGCGCGCATATGTGTGCCATCCTCTTGCCATTCTCCCTTTTGGTATTCACTCCCCTTCCTTCCTAGCAAAACCTGGATGATGAAGCTCCCCCTCCACAGGGCACCCCACGTGCGATGCCATAGGCTGTGACCCACGCTAGTCACTCCTGTCGCCTGCATTCCCGTGAACTTCCTCTGAGGCACCAAAGCGGCTTAACAGAATAAGAGGGACAGTCGTAAGGAACCCTTGGAGGCCCTCTAGTCCAACCCCCTGCTCAAGCAGGAGGCCCTAAACCATTCCAGACAAACGGTTCTCCAATCTCTTCTTAAAAACGTGGCGTGTTGGAGCATTTACAATTTCTGGGGGCAACTTCTGTTCCACTGATTAATTGTTCTTAACTGTCAGGAAATTCCTCCTCAGTTCTAAGTTGCTTCTCTCCTTGGTTAGTTTCCACCCATTGCTTCTTGTCCTGGCGCTTTGGAGAACAGGCAGGCCCCTCCTTCTTGGCAGTGCTTAAACAGGAAAAGCATTTTCACCGAAGGTTAAGGACCGCCGGGCGTAAGAGCTCTCCAAATGCAATTTCAGAATTGTACCTGGAGGAGCTGTCGGACCGGATCATCGAAGTGGATGTGGAGTGTCAGACGGACGCCTTCCTGGACCGGCCGGCCACCCCCCTCTTCATCCCCGCGAAGACCGGCAGAGATGTGGCCACCCAGATATTGGAAGGAGAGGTACCGGTTTCAGAAAACTGCGCTCCGACCCGCCACCACTTAAAACCTCTAGAACAGTGTTTCTCAACCTTGTCCACTTGAAGATGTCGAGTTGAAGTCCAGACATCTTCAAGTGGACAAGGTTGAGAAACACTGTTCTAGAAACTATCCTTAGTTCCATTCCAGTGGTGGGTTGCAGGCGGTACACCCCGGCACGGGTATACCAGTGCCTGCCAGGAGCACCGGATACCGTTCCAGTACGGTGCTCCAGAGGGCCCGCCTGCCCGCTTAGCAGCTGGAGAATCGCGGAGGGTCGGAGGTAAGGACACATGCTCGTACTGCTCGCATTCATGTGGTGGACGCTGGGCCCCGTGGGACTGTACCAGGGGTGGGTTTCTCACCCCGTTCAAACCGGTTCAGTTGGAATGGGGCCGGCGGCGTCCTCATGCACGCGCGCGGTGCATGCATGCGTACTAGCGTCTGCACGATGCTCCAGCTGCTCCTGGACGATCGCGCAGGCGCTGTATGCATCCTGCGCATGCGTGGAAGCGCAGAACTCATCAAAACCGGGTAAGGACCGCGGGCGGGCGCGCCCTTCACCGTTCCCGGAAGTTACTTACTTCCGGGTTCGGCGACCAACCGGTTCGCAGGGACCGCCACGAACCGGTTGAAACCCACCCCTGGACTGTACTGATTACAAAAGGAATCTCCCACTGTTCCATTCGTTGGGAAAGGTATCGTTTTACGAGAGATCGGGCGTACCGCAGTGGTGCAAAGCCGGAACTGATCATCACACGCCGAAATCCCTAAGTTCTAATTTTCTCCCTCTTAACTGTCCCGCTCTACCCACCCGTAATCGTAACCAAGTCCATGAAATATATTTTCAAGATCGAACTGCTGGCAGTGGGCAGAGTATTATAAGAGTAAAACAGAGTATTATAAGATATGGGATAGGTGGTATAATTGGCTCGGAAAGAGATGTAAAATTAACGCATAATTTATTGTATAGAAAATATAGCAAAGGGAGACGGTTTATATTCAGAAATCAATAGAGATGTAAATGTTGTGTGTGTGTGTGTGTGTGTGTGTGTGTTTGTGTGTGTGTGTGTATATATATATATATATATGTATGTATGTATGTATGTATGTATGTATGTATGTATGTATGTTGTATGTATAGCCTAAGAATAATAATCGTGAAACGAGGAGGTTTATGTTTGAAACAATAGGCCGTAGAATGGAAAAGTAGAAATTAGAAAAAAGAATACCAATAGCGGAAAGCTGTAAAAGTGTAATTGTGATTTTAATGTTTAAAAAGGCTGAACAAAAATGATAGATAGATAGATAGATAGATAGATAGATAGATAGATAGATAGATAGATAGATAGATAGATAGATAGATGATAGAAAGGAAGGAAGGAAGGAAGGAAGGAAGGAAGGAAGAAAGAAAGAAAGAAAGAAAGAAAGAAAGAAAGAAAGAAAGAAAGAAAATATATTTTCAGCATCGAACTGCTGGCGGTGGGCAGAGTTAGACTGCATTCTTTCTCCCCTGCAGAATGAGGAGAGGGGTGGGGTGGGGTGGGGAGACCTTCTCCCCACCCTCCATGCCAGGAGGCCCAGAACCGTCTCCCCAGAGTTCCACTTAGAGACCTATGCGGTCGCTTAACGACCACAGCTGGAAAAGCCAGGATTGCAGTCGTCGAGTGGGTGTCTCACTTAACGATTGCATTTTGTTCAACGATCAAGATGCTGGACCCAATTGTGGCCATTAAACGGAAGGTGCTTTCCGTTGTGATTTCAGGCAGCCTAAGGGGTGGGGGAAAGGGACACAGTGGCTCAGTGGCTAAGGCGCTGAGCTTCTCGATCAGAAAAGTCAGCAGTTCAGCAGTTCAAATCCCTAGCACTGCATAACGGAGGGAGCTCCCGTGACTTGTCCCAGCTTCTGCCCACCTAGCAGTTCGAAAGCACGTAAAAAATGCAAGTAGGAAAATAGGAACCACCTTTGGTGGGAAGGGAACAGTGTTCCATGCGCCTTCGGGAGTTGAGTCATGCCGGCCACATAACCACGGAGACGTCTTCGGACAGCGCTGGCTCTTCGGCTTTGAAACGGGGATGAGCACTGCCCCCTAGAGTCGGGAAGGACTAGCACAGATGTGGGAGGGGAACCTTTAAGGGGGGAAGAAGGTTCTCTCAGAATGTTCACAGGAAGTTTGGGGGAAAGAGATGTGCAGAGAACGATCCCCCCCCCCCCGGAAGTCTTCTTCTCTTCAATGGAATCAAATGTTTTCCCCCTTTGGGTCTCTTTTTCAGCTTTTTGATTTTGATATCGAAGTCCGGCCCATGCTGGAGGTCTTGGTGGGCAAAACCATCGAGCAGGCTCTGCTGGAGGTGATGGAGGAAGAGGAGCTGGCCAATCTGCGGGCGCATCAGTACGCCTTCCTTGAAATGCGGGCGGCGGAACTCGCGGAGGTCCAGCGCCTTGAAGAGCAGGAGAGGAGACACCGAGAAGAAAAGGTAAACCCAAGGACAGGGCCGGGGGGGGGATGGGGGGGAGGAAGCAGATTGTTTTTTTTTTACAGGCAAGTCGGTTCATTTGGTGGTGGCTCAAAGTTACGACGGCACTGGAAAAAGTGACTTACGACGGTTTTTCACACTTACGACCGTTGCCGCATCCTTGTGGTCACAGGATCAAAATTCAGGAAATTGGAAACTGGCTCATGTCTATCACAGTTGCCCTGTTTCTTCTTCTCCTCCTCCTCTTCCTCTGCTTCTTTCTGCTTTTCCTCTTTTTCTCCTCCTCCTCCTCCTCTTCTTCTTCTTCGCCTCTTCCTTCTCCTCCTTCCTCTTCTCCTCCTTCCTCTGCTTTTGCTTGTTTTGCTTCTCTTCTTCTTCTTCTGTTTCTGCTTCTCCCCCTCCTCCTTCCTCTTCTTCGCCTTCTCCTTCCTCTTCCTCTGTTTCTTTCTGCTTCTCCTCTTTTTCTCCTCTTCTTCTTCTTCTACTTCTTCTTCTTCGCCTCTTCCTTCTCCTCCTTCCTCTTCGCCTTCTTCCTCTCCCTCTGCTTTTGCTTCTTTCTGCTTCTTCTGCTTCTCCCCTTCCTCCTCCTTCTTCACCTTCGCCTTCCTCTTCCTCTGCTTCTTCTGCATCTCCTCTTTTTCTCCTCCTCCTCTTTTTCTTCTTCGCGTCCTCCTTCTCCTCCCTTTTCTCCTTCATCCTCTTCCTCTGCTTCTGCTTCTTTCTGCTCCTCTTTTTCTCCTCCTCCTCCTCCTCCTCCTCCTCCTCCTCCTCTTCTTCTTCTTCTTCTTCTTCACATCTTCCTTCTCCTTCCTCTTCCTCTGCTTTTGCTTCTTTCTGCTTCTTCTGCTTCTCTTCCTCTTCTTCTTCTGTTTCTGCTTCTCCCCCTCCTCCTCCTTCTTCTTCACCTTCTCTTCCTCTTCCTCTTCTTCTTTCTGCTTCTCTCTTTTTCTCTTCCTCTTCTTCTTCTTTGCCTCTTCTTTCTCCTCCTTCCTCTTCCTCTGCTTCTTCTGCTTCTCTTTTCCTCCTCCTCCTCTTCTTCTTCGCATCCTCCTTCTCCTCCTCCTCCTCCCTCTTCCTCTTCCCGTGCTTCTGCTTCTTTCTGCTTCTCCTGCTTCTCTTCCTCCTCCTTCTCCTTCCCATTCCTTCTGCTTCTTCTGTTTCTCCTCTTCTACTTCTCCTCCCCTCCCTTCCTCTGCCTCTGCTTCTTTTACTTCTCTCCCTCCTCCTCCTCCTCTTTTTCTCTTCTTCTCCTTCTTTCTCTCTCTCTCTCTCCCCTCTTCCTCCTTCCAATTCTGGTGCCCGAGGGAAGGCATCGCTTACAGACACTACCTGAGAGAATGGTGAACTCTGCAGCATCCTTCAGGCCCTTTGGGTTGCTTGGCAACCACCGAAGGCCCAACACACCCTTCCCCAACCAAGAGGCATGGAGGGAGACCCATCCCTCAAGCCTTGTTGAGGGGGCCAGGCTGGCACCAAGATATTTGGCACTCTCAACATTTAAAACACTTCCTCAAAACCCAAATGCCCCCCGGTTACTGCAGATTTGCGTTTCTCAGCTTTTAGACGGCTGGACTTCAACTCCCAGAATTCCCCAGCCAGCGTTGCCGGCTGGGGAATTCTTGGAGTTGATGTCCAGTCGTCCGAAAGTTACCAACTTTGAGAAACATCACTCCAGATTGGATCACAATCCAGATAACATTTCCCCTGGCATCAAAGTTCCAACTAATACACCCATGGCAAACAGAACTTTGACGAAGGTTCCTCAAAGAACAGTTTTATTGGATATATCATATTGGCACAGTCCTGGTGAAAACCAACTCTGAAAGTTCCCACGGTTTTCACCCACATTAAAAGTTAAAAGTTTTAGCAGAGATGGCCAAAAATCTCAAGATATCGGAAGGGCCACTCAAATGAGAAATACAAGCTGGAATGGAGAAGATGGATTGGCTACATTCGGAAATAAATATCGGACTAAGAAATTTCAATTAGCTTATGAATGAACAAGGAATGTTATAATTTATCTTAATTTAGCTTAATAAAAGGGGAGTTGAAGTACAAGAGGGAGGTAGGATGCTATAGTTAGTGTATGATTGTTAAATGTTTATACCCTGTATTTTGCTCTGGGAAGTTGGGGGGAGGGAGGGTTGGAGGGGGGGAGGGCTGGGGTGGGGGGAGGGAAGGGAAAGGGGAAATATCTGTAAAATTTATTAAAACTTTTCAATATAAAAAAAGTTAAAAAGTTTTCTCCCTTCCCCAAACAACCAGTCACGTGGTCCAACCATGGTGTTGTCCAGTTGCCTGGTAACTTCGCTCCTCCTCTCTCCGACCACCTGTGGGAATGACCTTGGTTCCCAGGGGAAACTATTTTGCTTTGGCTACAAACCCAAACTATCTCTATTTCACACACACCCTCCCAATCCCCCAGCTCCAGGGTGGCAACACTGAAGCCTCTACGATGGCCTCCTCAGTCAGGCTAACACCTGGTGTTAAGTTTCCTAACAATGCCGTAACTGATTCATAATAGTGGAGCCAATGTTTTAATGCAAAACCCAGTGATTTATTGATGGCTTCATTCGGGAAGATTTGTTCGCAGCCAAATCTTTGCTCTGTTTATCTGCCTCTGAACTTTACCCCTGTTCCTTTCCTCCCCTCAGTCTGTGTCACAAATCACGTTAACCAATAGATACACCCATCTCAAACCAGTACTACTGTAATCTGAGATCCGACCCCGCCGACAAAACGCGTGGAATGCACTCCCACTCATTCTGTCCCTATGACAACACAGAGAGTTGACACCCGGTATGCCAGGCGCGTCTGCTGTGCAGGCCAAACACGGATAGAAAGCCGACCAGGTGATGCCTCAGGAAGGGGCTTTGAATGCCCTCCTCGTCCCCTCTTTGGAGGTCTGGGAATTACAGGGGAGAAACATTAAACATGAAAAGAGGGAAGAACACCTCTGGGATTGTCACAAAGACGAGGGCCAAGGATCAGCTGACCCTGGACAGGAGCCACAGCTGCACCATCCATCTCCCTTCCTCCACAGGAACGCCGTAGAAAGCAGCAGTTGTATATACTTCAGAAGGAGAAAGAAACGGCAGAGAAGATCGCCGCTCGAGCTTTCGCCCAACGCTACCTCTCCGATCTCATCCCGTCCGTCTTTGGCAGCTTACGGGACAGCGGATACTTCTATGATCCGGTGGAAAGAGGTGCTGGGGGGGAGGGGCGTGGGGGGGGAAATGGGTTTCCCTGCTCAGTGTTGGGAATTACCAGCCTGATGGTAGAATCGGAAAAGACCCCGCTTGAGGTCTTTTCTGTTTTGATATCCTGATTTAATCCTCAATGGCTAACGCAGGCAGAGAGACCAGTCAGTTTCAACCTTTTCCTGTTGCAGAGTTCAACGTTTTCTCATTTGTCCACACGTAGATTTGGTTCATCCCAATTCCTATAAGTGGTGGGTTTTTTTTAAAGGCTTGCAATAAGAGTGTCTACAGGGTGGGGGGAATAAAAAAAAGTTTGTGGGGGGGTCTCTAACAATGCGTTGAGTTCTTAAGCCCATAGCACTTATAAGCAGCATCCTGAATAATGGGAAATGAGCTTCCTATAAACTTCTCCATTGCCCTGCCCACTCTCTGTAGGGACTTTCTATCTGAGGTCCTACAGGGATGCAGTTTGTTAAAATGCTCTCGATCGTGGCTCTGTGGGTAGGACTGAAAGAGAAAGATATGCTTTCCTCATCCCACACAGGAAATGCAGATGTTATTCTGTAGACTCCTTTGTCCTTATGTGACAATTGGTGAATGGGAGGGGGATAGATGTCACATGATTCATGACATCACTATAGAAATTACATCATAACATGGATGACATCATCTCAGCTACTGCTGGCGGGTTTTGACCCAGGGTTGAGCTCCTTGGTGGCCTGAATAGCTCCCTGTAGGTCAACAGAGGGTACCCCGCCACCCTTGACCAGGGGTCAGCAACCCATGGCTCTGGAGCTGCATGTGGCTCTTTCATCCCTCTGCTGCAGCTCCCTGTCACCAGTTGGTGCCACAATTTTGAGAGGAGCTTCCGGTGGGGGGTGGGGAGAAGCAGAACGCGCCAGGAGAAGACTCTATGGCAACGGTCAGGTTTTCCGGTCGGCTCCACAATCGCTAGGGCTTTCGGTTGCGACAGGTAGAGGAAAAAGGGCATCGCGCTAAGAGGAGACTCTATGGTGGGGGAACCGGACTTCCGGTCAGCTCCAGAATTGAACGGGTGTCAGGGTTCTAACTAGCATCCACAATTAAATCAGAGTCCAAGGCAAAGGATTCCTCAAAGTTCCAATTGATGAAGAGAGCCACGTTGGCACATCTGGGAAAAACCCGAATCCGAAAGCTTCTGGGTTTCCCCCACCCAGTTGAAAGTTCAAGACCTTCCCCCCAACACCCACAAGTCCATCCCATAATCCAATCTCCCACTACTACAAAGACAGCTTCCACCCATCCAGTCCTGGTCAGGTGCAGAGGTGCAAAGACACAGGATGACCTTGGCTTTCTAGAAAGAATGTTGTTATGGCTACATAGCATCTAACTCCGTACAATCCCATTTCCCCACCATAGAAAATGCATGGCAGAATAATAGAAAGTGTGGCAGGCCTGAGATCCAAAAGAAAAGATGGCTGCAGGGGGGGGGGCTTCCGGTTAGGACCTTTGTGGCTCCCGGTGTTTTCTTAAACCATGGCGGCCAGGGACGATGGGCCTTGTGCTCCATCCTTTGGCAAATGGAGACCTTGCAATGGTGACACCTTCTCTTTTAACTCCCCAGACATCGAGACGGGCTTCATCCCGTGGATCATGGATAAGATGGAAGTCCTGCTGGAGAGAAGGGCCCTCGGCCGAACCATTGCTGATAGTAAGTCCCCCCCCCCCCCAATCCCATGTTGTCCAAAGGAAACAAGGGCCCTCCCCCCAGCTGGCCCTCTCCTCCCCTGACTCAGCAATCGCCTTGTAAATGCCGAGTAGGGCTGGGCAAGGTCTCTCTTGGAAGGAGAATCTCTTGGGTTGAAGGCTGAACTAACGCAATTAAATCACAATCCAGGTAGTATAGAAGGCGAATGCTGGCTGGGGAATTCTGGGAGTTGAAGTCCGGACATCTTCAAGTGGCCAAGGTTGAGAAACACTGATGCGGTGGCTCAGTGTCTAAAACGCTGAGCTTGTCAATCAGAAAGATGGGCAGCTCAACAGTTTGAATCCCTAGCGCCGCGTAACGGAGTGAGCTCCCGTTGCTTGTCCCAGCTAAGCAGTTCGAAAGCAGGTGAAAAATGCAAGTAGAAAAACAGGGACCACCTTTGGTGGGAAGGGAACAGCGCTCCGTGCGCCTTCGGGCGTTGAGTCATGCCGGCCACATGACCACGGAGACGTCTCCGGACAGCGCTGGCTCTTCGGCTTTGAAACGGAGATGAGCACCAACGCCCCCTAGAGTGGGGAACAATGAGCACAGATGTGCGAGGGGAACCTTTATTTTTACAGCTAGTGTCAACTATCTTGACTTACAGCTATTCATTTAGTGGACATTTGAAGTTACAACGCCCCTGGAAACAATGACTTACGACCATTTTCCCCATGGTCACATGGGATTCATAATCAGACATTTGGCAACTGATTCGCGTTTATGACGGTTGGAGTGCCCTGGGGTCCCGTGATCCCCTTTGGCGGCCTTTGGATAAGCAAAGTCTGTGGGGATGCCGGATTCGCTTAACAACCAGGTTGCTCGCTTATCAATGGCAGTGATTCGCTTAACAACCGTGGCAAGAAAGGTCGTAAAATAGGACAAAACTCACTTAGCAACAGAAAGTTTGGCCTCCATTGTGGTCGTAAGTCGAGGACTGCCTATGTTTTGACCCGCCAGTGGAGCGGGTAGCAGAATCGAAGAGTAGTGAGGTTGGGGAGGAAGATAGGCACCAGTCCTGGAGTCTGGGGAAGGCTCTGTTGGGGGCTCCGTGTCGGAGGCAGAGAGGGGGCCGGGTCCATCTTGGAATTATGTGCTGCCTTCGGAGTCGGAGATCAGTGAAGCAGAAGAAGAGCTGGAGCCCGTTCCCAGTGTGCGCATGCGCAGAGTGGCCAGACGAAGGGAAGAGCTAAAGAACAGGGGTCGACTTGGGAGGAAGGCCACAGGTGGACGGTGATTGGCCCCTCCCAGAGGAAATCAAAGAGGAGCAAAGGGGGAGTGGAGTTTGCAGGAGACCATTAGTTCGCTTAATTAGTTTGTGACTTTCCGAGACTCCTTGCCAAGTTTTGCAGAGATCGGCCTGGCAGCTCTCCAAGCCAGATAAGGTCTGTGACCGTAAATCCTCCCTTAAAAGACTTTGCTGGATGGGAAGGAGCAGAATTCACCGTCAATTAATAAAAGGGGTTTTTGTCGGGACCAGGAGTTTGCTTCCGGCTCTTGGGAAGCCTCGGTCTGAACATCCTGTACGCAGGAAGGAAGGAGAGAAGGAGAGAAGAAAGGAGGGAAGGAAGGAGAGAAGGAGAGAAGAAAGGAGGGAAGGAAGGACGGAATGTAGGAGAGAAGGAAGGAGGGAAGGAAGGAGGAAAGGAAGAAGGGAAGGAGGAGGGAAGGAGAGAAGAAAGAGAGGAGGGAAGGGGGAAGGGGGAAGGAGGGAGGGAAGGAAGGAGGGAAGGAAGGAGAGTAGGAGAGAAGAAAGGAGGGAAGGAAGGAGGGAAGGAAGAAAGAAGAAGTAGGAATGTTGTAAGATAAGATGGAGTTATGGGATGGTAAGAAAGCAATTTCAAGTATATTGTCAACTGTAGGGGGAATATTGTTATAAATACATATTATTAATAACAGTTATAAGATCATATAATTGTGAATGTATATATGAAATTAATAAAAAAAAAAGAACATCCTGTACGCACAAGTGGTTTCCAGTCCAGGATCACTGCTCCCTCCAGACCCCTCTAGAGTTCTGGGGTGGGGGGAGCCCCCTCTTGTTCCGCAGTACAGCGGCAGCCTTAGGAGACGAGGGGGAGATGTTGCTGTGGGCTACGGTCGTCCCCAAAGCCTTTGCGGGATTTCAGAAATGCCTTCTTGTTAATCTCTTTACTTATTTGTCGATGATAAGAGCCGTGGTGGCGCAGTGGTCAGGATGCAGTATCGCAGGCTAATTCTGCTCACTTGCCAGCAGTTCGAGCCTAACCGGCTCAAGGTTGACTCAGCCTACCGTCCTTCTGAGGTCGGTAAAAGGAGGACACAGCTTGATGGGGGCAAGAGGCTGACCTTGCAAACCACTTCAAGAGCACTATAGAGCAGTGTTTCTCAACCTTGGCCACTTGAAGATGTCCGGACTTCAATTCCCAGAATTCCCCAGCCAGCGAATGCTGGCTGGGGAATTCTGGGAGTTGAAGTCCGGACATCTTCAAGTTGCCAAGGTTGAGAAACACTCCTCTATAGAGCACCGTGAAGCGGTATATAAGTGTAGTGCTAGTGTTTCGGAAGGGAGGGAGGGAGGAATGACAGAAGGGAGGGAGGGAGGGAGGGAGGGAGGGAGGAAGGCAGCATTGCAGGCTAATTCTGCCCACTGCCAGGAGTTCAATCCTGACTGACTCAAGATTGACTCAACCTTCCGTCCTTCCGAGGTTGGTCAAATGAGGACCCAGATTGTTGGGGGGAACAAGAGGCTGACTCTCTAAACCGCTTAGAGAGGGGTGTGAAGCACTGTGAAGAGGTATATAAGTCTAAGAGCGAAGGGAGAGATGGCGGGAAGGAAGGAAGGAAGGAAGGAAGGAAGGAAGGAAGGAAGGAAGGAAGGAAGGAAGGAGAAAAGGAGGGAAGGAGGGAAGGAGGGAAGGAAGGAATAACAGAAGGAAGGAAGGAAGGAAAGAAGGAAGCAAGGAAGGAAGGAAGGAGGGAAGGAGGGAAGGAAGGAAGGAATAACAGAAGGAAGGAATAACAGAAGGAAGGAAGGAGGGAGGGAGGGAAGGAGGGAAGGAGGGAAGGAAGGAATAACAGAAGGAAGGAATAACAGAAGGAAGGAAGGAAAGAAGGAAGGAAGGAAGGAAGGAAGGAAGGAAGGAGAGAAGGAGGGAAGGAAGCAAGGAAGGAAGCAAGCAAGGAAGGAAGGAAGGAGAGAAGGAGGGAAGGAGGGAAGGAGGGAAGGAGGGAAGGAGGGAAGGAGGGAAGGAATAACAGAAGGAAGGAATAACAGAAGGAAGGAAGGAAGGAAGGAAGGAGAGAAGGAGGGAAGGTAGGAAGGAATAACAGAAGGAAGGAAGGAAGGAGGGAAGGAAGGGAGGGAGGGAGGAATAACAGAAGGAAGGAAGGAAGGAAGGAGAGAAGGAGGGAAGGAAGGAAGGAATAACAGAAGGAAGGAAGGAAGGAAGGAAGGAAGGAAGGAAGGAAGGAAGGAAGGAAGGAAGGAAGGAAGGAAGGAAGGAATGCAACATTGCAGGCTGATTCTACTCATCGCCAGCAGTTCGATCCTGACCAGCTCAAGGTTGACTCAGCCTTCCGTCCTTCTGAGGTCAGTAAAATGAGGACCCAGATCGTTGGAGGCCAGAGGCTGACTGTAAACCGCTTAGAGAGGGCCGGAGAGCACGGTGCGGTGGTATATAAGGGCAAAGGTCATGGCTACTGCTATCGCGTCTCCTTCCTCTAGGCTTAATTCGCCGCGTGATGGAAATGAGGCTGCAGGCCTTCGAAGACGGCACTTGGCCCGAACCTCCCGAGGCTCCCGAGGACCAGGAAGCGGAGGAGCCACTGGCTGCTTACTCCCTGCCAGCCATGCCCTCGGGGCCGCTGGGGCGTCCCCTCCAGCCGGAAGACTCAGGCCAGGCAGCGGCTCCGGTGAATCAGGGTCCTGGCGAGGCCAAACCCTCAGGAGAGCTGCAAGTCCCAAGACAACCAGAAGGCCCTCAAGGCCAAGCCATGCCGCCGGGGAATGTGGTGTCCGAGCCCCAGTGAATCTGGTGAGCCTGTGAAACACAAGTGGGCCCCGGGGATTTGGGGGAGGGGGCAGTGTCATAAAGGCCTCCACGGATCTGCGGTTTTAAGGTGCACCATCAGAATAACAGAAGGGACTTTGGAGATCTTAACAGATTAACAATGTTGGAAGGGATCTTGGAGGTCATCGAGTCCAACCCCCCGCCCAAGCAGGAGACCCTGCACCATTTCTGACAGAGGGCAATCCAGTCTCTTCTTGAAAGCCTCCAGGGATGAAGCTCCCACAACTTCCAAAGGCAACTTCTCTTCCATCGGTTGATGGTTCTCCCGGTCAGGAAATCCCTCCGTAATTCCAGGTTGAATCTCTCTCCTTGGTCAGTTTCCATCCGTTGCGCCTTGTCTGGCCTTGGGGGGCTTTGGAAAACAGCTCGACACCCCCCCTCCTCTCTGGGGCAGCCCCTCCATCAAATATTGGAAGAGTGCTATGGTATCACCCACAACCCTTTTCATTTAACTAGACATACCCAGTTCCTGCAACGGTTCTTGATATGTTTCAGCCTCCAGCCCAGAAGTGGGTTCTTACCGGTTCGGTGGAAATAGCAACTGGGTCTCCGAACGGCATGCTCGCCGCACCCCCCGAACCGCTTCCTCAGTCACTGCAGGATGTATTTTTGACATTTTTTATGTTCAGACCTATTTATAGGCAACTGTGCATGCGCGCAAAATCATGTGCACACTGAACCAGCAGTCATGCTGAAAGAAAGCCAGCCCTGCTCCAATCCCCTCATCATCCTGGTTGCTCTTCTCTGCATTCTTGCTAGAGTCTCAACATCTTTTTTTTATAGTGTGGTGAGCAAAACTGGAGGCAGGACTTACTAAGGCTTTAGAGAGTGATGTTAGTACCTCCCTTGATCTTGATTGAATCCCACTCTTAATGCAACTGAGGATTGTGTTGGCTATTTTGGCTGCCACCACACACTGCTGCCTCCTATTTAGCTGGTTGTCCACTAAGACAGTGGTCTCCAACCTTGGCCACTTTAAGACTTGTGGACTTCAACTCCCAGAGTTCCTCAGCCAGCTTTGCTGGCTGAGGAACTCTGGGAGTTGAAGTCCACAAGTCTTAAAGTGGCCAAGGTTGGAAGACCACTGCACTAAGACTCCAAGGTCCCTCTCAGTGTTTGTGCGATGAAGAAGCCTGGTTTCCCCCAGTCTATACGTTTAATTTTGTTTTTTTCTTGCCTAAGTGCAAGACTTTACTTTTCTCCCCATCGAATTTCATTTTGTTAGCCAGGGCCCAGGATTCGAGTCTGTCCAGATCCATCTTCTAGCCCAAGTAGGAGACCATTACCCACTCTGGACAAATGGCTGTCCAATCTCTTCTTATTGCATGCCGTCACAAACAATTGGACGGGGGTTTCCCAAATTTTGTCGGCTAGGTACAGACGGTCCGCTCGCCCGCACTCCGCCCCATACCACACAAGTGGTGGGATTCACAAAAATTTACTACCCGGTCTATGGGCGTGGCTTGGTGGGCATGGTAGGGGAAGTATACTGTAAAATCCCCATTCCCTCCCGATCAGCTGGGACTCGGGAGGCAGAGAATAGATAGGGGCGCGGCCAGCCAGAGGTGGAGTTTGCTAGTTCTCCGAACTACTCAAAATTTCCGCTACCGGTTCTCCAGAAGTGGTCAGAATCTGATGGATCCCGCCTCTGATTCCATATCCCTGGTTTCCTAGACTCCTAGCAAATGGAGCTCCCTTTTCACTCCAGTACAACCACATTTGGAATCCTGCATCCAGTTTTGGCCACCATGATGTAAAAAAGATGTGGAGACTCTAGAAAGAGTGCAGAGAAGAGCAAAAAAGAGGATGAAGGGACTGGAGGCTAAAACATATGAAGAACAGTTGCAGGAACTGGGAATGTCTAGTTTAATAGAAAAAAGGACCAGGGGAGACATGATAGCAGCATTCCAATATCTCAGGGGCTGCCCCAAAGAAGAGGGAGTCAAACTATTCTCCAAAGCACCTGAGGGTAGAACAAGAAGCAATGGGTGGAAACTAATCAAGGAGAGAAGCAACTTAGAACTGAGGAGAAATTTCCTAACAGTGAAGACAATGAATCCGTGGAACAGAAGTTGCCTCCAGAAGTTGTGGATGCTCCAGATTTTTAAAAAGAGACTGTCCACTTCTGGGAAATAGTATAAGCTCTCCTGCTAGAGCAGGGGGCTGGACTAGAAGACCTCCAAGGTCCCTTCCATATCTGTTATTCTGTTACAGGCTGACAGCTTTGGAAAAAGAGAAGATGCTTTCTGCCGCGGCCACTAGAGGTCACTAGCAGCCCTGGGAAACCAAAAATGGATCTTCCACTTTGCGGAAGGATCTGGCTAAGCCAATGTTTCTCAACCTTGGCAACTTGAAGATGTCCGGACTTCAACTCCCAGAATTCCCCAGCCAGCATTCGCTGGCTGGGGAATTCTGGGAGTTGAAGTCCGGACATCTTCAAGTTGCCAAGGTTGAGAAACACTGAGCTAAGCGCTGATGGGGCAGGTGGTCTCTCATCTGGTGGGTGTGTCTCTCCCGGGCATCTTCATTGGAGAAGGTGTGTGAGGCCTTCAGTCCAAAGCCCCCCAAAACTGAGCTGGGAAGACCCTAGAAAGAGCACGGAGAAGAGCAACCAAGAGTTTGAGCGGACTGGAGGCTCAAACATATCAAGAACGTTTGCAGGAACTGGGCATGGCTAGAATCTGCTCAGCAGCAACTGGGCATCCGTCGTAAATGATGGGTTTAATCCAGAGGTGGGTCTCTTATTGGTTCGGACCGGTTCGGCTGAGTAGGTAGTAACTCGGCCTGCCACGCCCCCAAACTGGTTCTATCGGCGGTGCCGCCATCTTGATTTTCAATTTGCGCAGAACAATCTTCATTGCAAAAAAATATATTTTTTTTCCTTTTCTAATGTTGTGTCCATGTGCAGCCCTTTCTAGGTGCAATTGTGCACCTGCGCGGAGCAACATTTTTTGCGCGCCAAGCCGGCAGTTAACCAGTGGTTTAATCAGAGGTGGTATTCACTTACTCTCCCTAACGGTTCGCAAATGTGAGCATGCGCCATCCACGCACACCTTCCACGGATGTGCTTTGGCTGGAAAGCCTGCCTAAATGGGACGCCATAGATTTCCACTACCGATTCGAGTGAACTGCTCCGAACCGGCTGAATCCCACTCTCTGGGTCTAATCCACCGTATCTATTTCCTACAATCGATGCGGCAAACCCTTCGCGCTGCTGATTCCTTTGCATCTGAGCATCAAATTGACTACGGGGCCTCACCCCTTATGGCGTTTTCCCCGTTTTAGTATAGTTAAGTCCCGTGTGCCATTGACGGACTGGATTTTAACATATCTCTTTATATCTCTTATTTATTGTTCTAGAATTTTTAATTGGATATTCACAGGGTGCTTGTATTTGTTCTCTGGCCTGTGATTGTAATAAACTGGAATTGAACCAGTGGTGGGATTCAGCCGGTTCGCACCTATTCGGGCGAACCGGTTGGTAACTTTCAAAGTAGTTCAGAGAACCGGTTGTTGGAACAAAACTCCTTTTGTTTTCCCCCCACTTTACAGGGCTAATCCTGTAAGGAAGGCAGGAAGGAAACATTCTGGTGATGTTTCTAGCCTAATCTTTATTGACCTGTTTACAGAAACTGCCTCTCTGGTTAACTATTATTGCATTATAACAGCTAAGGCGAAGCGCCCATTGATGTGAGTGGCATTGAGTTGGCCATGCCCACTCAGTCACATGACCACTGAGCCCCACCTACCCAGCTGGTCATTAGGGCAGAGAACCAGTTGTTAAATTATTTGAATCCCACAACTGAATTGAACTGAACATCATCTACCCACCTAGTTGGGTCACGAGACGTCCAGAACAAGGTGAGGGAACACCAAGGACTCCACAATTCAACCCCCTGAGTTACAACTATTCTCTACTACGGGTAGTCCTCGACTTACAGCAGTGTCAATTCCTAACATTGCCATAGTGAGAGAAGTGGGGGAGGGGGACATTCCACGCATACTTTCGGCTGGAGTCGGATCTCAGATTACCGCAGCAGGCTTGGGAGGGGTGCACCTCATCGGGGAATGTGATTTATGACACAGACTGAGGGGAGGGGAGGAACAGGGATAAAGTTCAGCTATAACTCAAACAAAGCTCAGATCTGACTGTCTGTCAGGTTTCCTAAAAATGCCCTAATTGATTCATAAGTATCGAGCCGAGTTTCAATACAAAGCCAGTCATTTATTAGGAGCGCCATTAGGCCTTTTTGCAGTCAGATCTGAGCTTTGTTTGAGTTATAGCTGAACCTTACCCCTCTTCCTTCCCTCCCCTCAGTCTGTGTCACAAATTTTGCCACTATTTCAAAGTTAGGAGTTGACAAACAGTTCATTTAGTGACCCAAGTTACAACGGCACTGAAAACAAAGCAGGGCTTATGCTTGGTTTTCAACCTTACGACCGTTGCTGCTTCATCTCCAGGGTCCAAATTTGGATGCTATGACCACTGACTTGCATTTACGACGGTCACAATGTCCTGGCGGGGTCACGCCATCCCCTTTGACGACCTCCTAACAAGCGGAGTCATTGCGGAAGCCAGATTCACTTAATGACTGTGTTACTGACTTAACAACTGCAGTGATTCGGTTAACAACTGTGGCGGGAAACGTCGTAAAACGGGGCAAAGCTCGATCTCTCAATTTCTCACTTAGCAATATGAATTTTGTGGTCGTAGGTCGAGGACTTCCTGTACGGAAAAGGGAATTTAGATTCCTTGGTGAGTTGGTGGGTGAATCGGCACCCCTTGGTCCCCTTGTCAGGTTTCTCACCCTGGTCTTAAAAGATGCATTCAACGTGCTGTTAATAATCATTTATTTTTCCTATATCTTTTCAGGAAATGGTTGCAGGAAGAAGACGAAAGCAGCTAAGCACGCCTGTGAAAATTGGCAAATTATCCAATTTATTTTACTACGGTGGACAGAGCAAGACGTGGAAAGCTGTAGATATTTTTTTTTCCCCTCCCTTAAAAAAAAAATATCTATGTGCTTATTAACCCCCAGCCAAAGGAAGCTTCCTTTCCACCGTTCTCTTTAACAGTTCTCTTTTAACTATGTTTGTCTTTATTGTATAAAATGTTTGATCACAAATTGAAAACAATTGTGCTCCCGGATAAAAACCGAACGGTCCTTTATTTGGTTATTTTAAGTCACTTTGGAAAATAGTTTTTTTTTCCATTTTAACAGGATTCCGAGAAGGCTAATATTCAGCCCAGGTTCTATTTGTCGTTATTGTTGCAAAGAGTTAACTATAGTTTTAGAAAGTTCTTTTTGTTTCGTATGATACTTGTCGGAGTTGACCCGGGACGGGGAAAAGATTAAAAAAAAAAACACGTTAAGAAAATGTCATTTGCAAATGTGGTTTTCTGTCCTACGATTGAACTGTTGTTGTTGTGATTTCAGCAAAGAGGAATCCTGCATTTTGCACTGTTCTTTTGCTCTTGCAAAACTTTTAATCACGGAGGAGGAGGAGGAGGAGGAGGAGGAGGAGGAGGAGGAGGGGGGAAAGAGGTGAACGACGACGTTTAAGCAATTTCATTTTCAACGTTTCCTTTTTCTCTTTGCCAATGATCCTTTACGCTGGGTTGGAAGAAGCTGGTTTGGCTGTTGTTACTGGTGATATTCTTAGATAGTGAATTATAGTTCATCCTGTTTCTGTTTATCTTCGAGAAGGGATGGGGGGGGAGTGTGTATGCACACCCACCTATAATTAATAGCCCTTGTACAAATGTTAGGTTAATACCGAATCTGCTGAGCTGCATTGAATTTTATGCCGGACTCTGGCAAGATATTTTCTGTATCTTCTGTTTTCTTTTATATAAAAAATCACTGAAGAGATAAACCAAATGACTAGAGTGATGTTTGCTTTCAATACTCTGCTTTTCTCTCTCATACAGATACAGATTAAGTCCCTCTGGGGAGGGACCTTGTAGGTCATCTAGTCCAACCCTCCAAGCAGGAGACCCTACCTCATTTCCCACAGATGGCAGTCGGCATTCCGACTAGAATGAATGTATGAGGGTGTTTGTTGTTTTTAAACTGTTTTATTTTATCGTTATGTGGTTTTTTTCTTATATTGTTTGTAAGCCGCCAGGAGTCCTTCGGGATTGGGTGGCATATAAATATATTTAATAAATAATAAATAAAATCTCTTCTTGAAAGCCTCCAGGGATGAAGCTCCCACAACTTCCGGAGGCAACTTCTGTTCCATGAGTTGATGGTTCTCCCTGTCAGGAAAGTTTTCCTTATTTCTAGATTGAATCTCTCCTTGTTGAGTTTGCATCCATTGTTCCTTGTCTAGCCTTTGGGCACTTTGGAAAATAGCTTGGCCCCCTCCTCCTCTCTGTGGCAGCTCCTCAAATATTGGAACAAATATTGAAATATTGATCAAACGCCTGCAGACGAAGACGTATGAAGAATGGCTGCAGGATTTGAGTTTGGCCAGTCTAGAGAAAAAGGACTAGGAGGGACATGATATCAGTCCTCCAGTATTTGTGGGGTTGCCAAGAGGGAGCCAAGCTATTCTCCAAAGCAGCAGAAGGCAAAACAAGAAACAATAGATGGAAATCAATCGAGGAGAGAAGCAACTTGGGATTTAAGATGAAACTTCCTAACTGAGTACAATTAAGCAGTGGAACAGTTTGCCACCAGAAGCTGTCGGTACTCCATCACTGGATGTTTTTTTTTAAAGAGACTGGACAGCAATGTGTCTGAAATGGTATGTAGGGTCTCCTGCTTGAGCAGGGGGCTGGACTAGAAGACCTCCAAGGGTCCCTTCCACCTCTGTCCTGACTGATGGCCTTCCCATGGGAACAAACAGATGAGGGTTCATGGATTCTGGGGGGATCAGATGAGCTTCATGGTCATATGAAAATATATCAAGAATGGTTGCAGGGATTGGGCATGTCTGGGTTAATGGAAAGTAGTGTCCGCCGTGCCTCATTCAGTATCCGAGAAAGAAAACCCCCAACTCCGTTTGAGTAGAGATAAAGGTACTTTTACTGGACATGAAATGAAAACAGCGAAAGTGAAGCAAGAATCTGAAGCAAAAAAAGTGTGAACGTCAGTGACGTGCGGTGAGGTTTATGGCTCGTGAGGCAGCAATTTTTTTTAGACTTGTGGACTCCAACTCCCAGAATTCCACAGCCAGGCATGCTCAGTTCCGATTTAAAGCGACAGCATTTGTTTTACTCCTTTGCTAAATAAGTTTCCTTCTTTCTTTTTCTTCTCCCTTCCCCTCCTTCCTCCCTCTCTCCCTTCCCCCTTCTCTCAAACACACACACACACACACACACACACAGTTGCACCAGGAGGATGAAGTTTGAGTTCCTCCTCCTCCCTCCGACCCACACACATACCTTTTCCAGCTGTTTCAGAGAGGATTTCAACTCTGCTCTTGCCTGTCATCATGAAAAGAAAAAAAATGTAAAAGGAAAAAGGCGAGAGCTGAGGTCAGGCTGAGCTAGTTGCTCCCAGAGTCACCGTGTGGATGACTCTGCTTAACTGTTTAAGAAAGCCTCTAAAAAAGCACCCTCTACAGGAGGAGGCAGGAGAATGATGTGCCTCGTCTACGTCAGGAATTTTTTGGCTTTTAACCCTTGCTTAACTCTGCTCGAGTGATCATAAAATGCCAGACTAGATGAGGCACATCGTTCTCCTGCCGCCTCCTGTAGAGGGCGCTTTTTTAGAGGCTTTCTTAAACAGTTAAGCACTAAGCAGAGTCATCCACGGTGACTCTGGCAGCAACTAGCTCAGCATCTTCAAGTGGCCTCATCCGGTTGGTACGCAGAGACGGTTGGCCTTGACCAAACCCATCGGCATGCACAGAAGATGGGGAGAACAAAACTCCCTAAACGAGGTCTCCTCCGGCACCTAGCAGTTCCCCCCTCCCCAAATACCATGAGCTCCTCCCCAACCTCCCCGTTACTATGGCAGCCGATTGCAAGCAAGCAAAGAGGAGGCTGACAGAAGAACTAGGGGTGATGTGATAGCAGCAATATTTGAGGGGCTGCCCCAAAGTGTCAAGCTATTTTCCAAAGCACTAGAGGGTCAGGACAAGAAGCAATGGATGGAAACTAATCAAGGAGTGAAGCAACCGGGAACGAAGGAGAAACTTCCTAACAGGGAGGACAGTTAACCAGAGGAACAGCTTGCCACCAGAAATCATGGGTCACTTTGTCACTGGAGGCTTTTAAAAGAGACTGGACTGTCACTTGTCTGAAGAGGTATAGGGTCTCCTGCTTGAGCAGGGGGTTGGACTAGAAGACCTCCAAGGTCCCTTCTATTCTACTGTTCTGCCCCCTGGCAAAAAAAAAAACCCTTTTCCCCAAACATTTTATTGGGGGCTTAGAAAGCCCTAGGTAGCTTCCTAACTTGGTAACTTCAGGAGCCCCAACACCCAACGAGGCAGCCATCCCAAGAAGTACAGGTTTCTTATGGAAACCACCCGGAGTCCTTCGGGATTGAGCAGCATATAAATTTTAATTAATTAATTAATAAATGAATGAATGAATGAATGAATGAATGAATAAATGTTTGGGGGGACTGGTCAACAGAACCAGGGATGAGCTGCTTGGGGGTTCGCAGGGGTTCGGGAGAACCTGTAGCTAAGATTCTGTGCGGGGTGCCTCATTCAGTATCTGAGAAAGAAAACCCCCAACTCCGTTTGAGTAGAGATAAAGGTACTTTTACTGGACATGAAATGAAAACAGCGAAAGTGAAGCAAGAATCTGAAGCAAAAAAAGTGTGAACGTCAGTGACGTGCGGTGAGGTTTATGGCTCGTGAGGCAGCAATTTTTTTTAGACTTGTGGACTCCAACTCCCAGAATTCCACAGCCAGGCATGCTCAGTTCCGATTTAAAGCGACAGCATTTGTTTTACTCCTTTGCTAAATAAGTTTCCTTCTTTCTTTTTCTTCTCCCTTCCCCTCCTTCCTCCCTCTCTCCCTTCCCCCTTCTCTCAAACACACACACACACACACACACACACAGTTGCACCAGGAGGATGAAGTTTGAGTTCCTCCTCCTCCCTCCGACCCACACACATACCTTTTCCAGCTGTTTCAGAGAGGATTTCAACTCTGCTCTTGCCTGTCATCATGAAAAGAAAAAAAATGTAAAAGGAAAAAGGCGAGAGCTGAGGTCAGGCTGAGCTAGTTGCTCCCAGAGTCACCGTGTGGATGACTCTGCTTAACTGTTTAAGAAAGCCTCTAAAAAAGCACCCTCTACAGGAGGAGGCAGGAGAATGATGTGCCTCGTCTACGTCAGGAATTTTTTGGCTTTTAACCCTTGCTTAACTCTGCTCGAGTGATCATAAAATGCCAGACTAGATGAGGCACATCGTTCTCCTGCCGCCTCCTGTAGAGGGCGCTTTTTTAGAGGCTTTCTTAAACAGTTAAGCACTAAGCAGAGTCATCCACGGTGACTCTGGCAGCAACTAGCTCAGCATCTTCAAGTGGCCTCATCCGGTTGGTACGCAGAGACGGTTGGCCTTGACCAAACCCATCGGCATGCACAGAAGATGGGGAGAACAAAACTCCCTAAACGAGGTCTCCTCCGGCACCTAGCAGTTCCCCCCTCCCCAAATACCATGAGCTCCTCCCCAACCTCCCCGTTACTATGGCAGCCGATTGCAAGCAAGCAAAGAGGAGGCTGACAGAAGAACTAGGGGTGATGTGATAGCAGCAATATTTGAGGGGCTGCCCCAAAGTGTCAAGCTATTTTCCAAAGCACTAGAGGGTCAGGACAAGAAGCAATGGATGGAAACTAATCAAGGAGTGAAGCAACCGGGAACGAAGGAGAAACTTCCTAACAGGGAGGACAGTTAACCAGAGGAACAGCTTGCCACCAGAAATCATGGGTCACTTTGTCACTGGAGGCTTTTAAAAGAGACTGGACTGTCACTTGTCTGAAGAGGTATAGGGTCTCCTGCTTGAGCAGGGGGTTGGACTAGAAGACCTCCAAGGTCCCTTCTATTCTACTGTTCTGCCCCCTGGCAAAAAAAAAAACCCTTTTCCCCAAACATTTTATTGGGGGCTTAGAAAGCCCTAGGTAGCTTCCTAACTTGGTAACTTCAGGAGCCCCAACACCCAACGAGGCAGCCATCCCAAGAAGTACAGGTTTCTTATGGAAACCACCCGGAGTCCTTCGGGATTGAGCGGCATATAAATTTTAATAAATAAATAAATGAATGAATGAATGAATGAATGAATGAATGAATGAATGAATGAATGAATGAATAAATAAATAAATGTTTGGGGGGACTGGTCAACAGAACCAGGGATGAGCTGCTTGGGGGTTCGCAGGGGTTCGGGAGAACCTGTAGCTAAGATTCTGTGCAGTTTGGAGAACCTCCAAATCTCACTCCTGGCTGGCCATGCCCACCCTGCCCCTCCCCTCCCCAGGAGTCCCCACGCAGCCCGTTTTGGATGCAGGTAAGCAGAGGGGGTGCACAGAGGCTCAGGGAGGGTGAAAAATGTGTCTACCTGAAGTTTTGGAAGGCAGGAAGCGGGCACATTTCCGGCCACTTCCTCCCGATCCTGGGGAGGCCATTTTTTTCCCCTCCCGGAGACTCAAGGAAGCAATTTTTTTCACTACTGCACATGCACACACAAAACACCCACGGGCCCGAACCACATCTGTGAGCGAACCAGCAGTAAAAGAACCCGGAACCCACCCCTGCCCCTCGCATACCACTTTACGCTGTTTCAGTCTGTCCCCTACGGGAGGAGCGTTCGAGGAATTTTTAGCAGGATTGCCAGATCCTGTATCAATGTGTTCCATCCGCAAGATTCGTTTTTCACGCCATGTACAGGTGTACGTCCGAACGAGACTGTGTTGATTCTCTGTGTCGTATAATATACGTGGGTGTATGCATCATTTTTATTATGATATTTTTGTTATGTTCATGGGGTGCATTATTGGAGGTGGGTCCCTTTGGAGATCTACGAATGCACCAAAAATTTCGTTTTAATGTATGCCGATTAGCCTAGGTTCAAAGGGACAATGAAGTGATTCTAAGCCTACGTCTAGACCCAATAAATAGGCCTGGCCACGGACGGGGGGCAGCTAACCCATCTTTTTTTTTCCCGAGTCTCGCTCTACCGCAGATAATTCCGAATTCTTGGCTGGCTCTTCGCTTGGACGGAAAACCGGAATCCGTTTTTCTCTGTCCTGGAAGATTCCATCGGTCAGTTCCAAGAAACCAGAAAACGCCACGCACTTTCTTCTTTCCGGCTTCGGTCTGCAAATTTGCGAGAGATTTAAGACACACACACACACACACACACACACACACAAAATCCAAGCCAGTCGCATCTTTCCCAAGTTGAGGGTCGGCTGCTCCTGCTCTTTGCAGAGTGAATTTTTTCCATGCCCGGCTGCCAATCAAAATGAATTTTTTTCAAACTTGGTTGGCTCCGTCAATGATTCGTCCCAGCAGAAGCAGCCAAAGGCCAGTGGGGGGGGGGAAGGGGGGCAGGGAGGGAAATGCAATGGGGCTCCCCTTCCACCCCCACCACCCCCACGTATTTGGGAGCGAAATGTGAGTTTATGGAGGGCGTAGTTCTTAATGGGTGGCCAGTAGCAACCCCCAGCTGCCACCCTAGTCCCGGGAAGGGCTGGAGGGGGTGGGGCGGGGTGGGAAGGCTTCCCAGTGCTTTAAGCTGGCATTAAATCGCCTTGACAAGATTATTAATAGCAACTCGGGGGTCCTGCTAGTAGGGGGGGGAGGGGGGGCGGAATGGCCCTGCCGAAAAGCTGTGGAGGAAGAAGTCAGGCAGAAGATGGATCGGCCAACAATGCCTCCTTAACTTTACACCCCTCTCTCCGTCTCTCGGCCAGCCGCTTCCAGCGATAAAGAATACAGATAAAGAATAACAGAGTTGGAAGGGACCTTGGAGGTCTTCTAGTCCAACCCCTTGCTCAAGCAGGAGACCCTGCAGCATTTCAGACGCGTGAGTGAGATGACCGAAGTGACCAGTCTCCGTTTAAAAACCTCCAGTGATGAAGCACATGCATCTTCTGGTGGCAAGCTGTTCCACTGGCTAACTGTCCTCCCGGTTAGGAAATTTCTCCTTAATTCCAGCTTGTTTCTCTCCTTGGTTAGTTTCCATCCGTTGTTGTTGTTCTTGCTGTTCTTCTTCTTCTTCTTCTTTTAATCACGGAGGAAGAGGAGGAGATAAACGACGTTTAAGCAATTTCGTTTTCCACGTTTCCTATTTCTCTTTACCAATGATCCTTTACGCTGGGTTGGAAGAAGCTGGTTTGGCTATTGCTACTGGTGGTATTCTTAAATAGTGAATTATAGTCCATCCTGTTTCTGTTTATCTTCCAGAAGGGATGAGGAGGGGGGAGTGTGTATGCACACCCACCTATAATTAATAGCCCTTGTACAAATGTTAGGTTAATACCGAATTTGCTGAGCTGCATTGAATTTTATGCCGTTCTCTGGCAAGATATTTTCTGTATCTTCTGGTTTCTTTTATATATATAAAAAAAATCACTGAAGAGATAAACCCAATGACTAGATCGATGTTCGCTTTCAATACTCTGCTTTTCGCTCTCATACAGATACAGATTAATTCCCTCTGGGGAGGGACCTTGGAGGTCATCTAGTCCAACCCCCTGCTCAGGCTGGAGACCCTGCACCATTTCTGACTGATGGCAGGCCAGTCTCTTCTTGAAAGCCTCCAGGGATGAAGCTCCCATAACCTCCGAAGGCAACTTCTGTTCCATTGAATATAGAATAACAGAGTTGGAAGGGATCTTGTAGGTCATCTAGTCCACCCCCCTGCTCGCCCAAGCAGGAGACCCCATACCATTTGTGACAGATGGCAGCCCAGTCCTCTTCTTAAGAACTTCCACGGATGAAGCACCCACAACTTCTGGAGGCCAGCAGTTCCACTGGTTAATTGTTCTCCTTGTTAGGTAATTTCTCCAGATTTCTTCTTGACTAATTGATTAATTTGATTAATATAATTTAATCGATGTCAGTGCATTGCTTCTTCTTCTCCTGCTTTCTGGTGCTTTGGAGAATAGATGGACTCCGTTTTTGGGGGGGTCAGCGCCCCAAATATTGGAAGACTGCTATCATGGGGGCCCCCTGGTCCTTCTTTTCGCTGGACTAGCCATCGCCAAATTCTGCAACTGTTAGAATAGAGAGTTGGAAGGGACCTTGGAGGTCTTCTAGCCCAACCCCCTGCCTAGGCAGGAAACCCTACACCACCTTCAGACAAATGATTATCTGATCTCTTTTTAAAAGCATCCAGTCTTGGAGCATTCACAACTTCTGGTGGCAAGCAGTTCCACTGGTTAATTGTCCTCACTGTCAGGAAATTTCTCCTCCGTTCTAAGTTGCTTCTCTCCTTGATTAGTTTCCACCCGTTGCTTCTTGTTCTACCCTCAGGTGCCCTGGAGAATAGCTTGACTCCCTCTTCTTTGGGGCAGCCCTGAAAATATGTTCTTCGTACTTTTTTAGTCTCTGGGCCTTTTATCCTCTTAGTTGCTCTTCTCTGTACGTTTTGTCCCCAAAGTCTCCACATCTTTTTTGTAATGTGGGGACCAATGTGGGGATGCAAGATCCCAGGTGTGGCCTTACAGACGAGTTTCTCTAAGGCTCAGTGCAACACTGCTCAGCACAGCGAGGAAGGAATATTTATTTCTATTTGTATCTTTACGTTGATTTATACAGGCTGTCCTCGGCTTAAAAACTGTTCTTTAGTGATCGTTCTGTAGCGTCCCAGCAATTTCCCCAAAGCCACTGAAAGACCAAAGTGAGGGAGACTCAAGATGAGCCTCGTAAAAAAATATCAGCTTTAATTTATGGCCATAGTAAAATCTGGGTGACCAAAACTATATCCAAAACACACAAACAAATGCATGGAAGGAATAGCCGCCGCCTGCAAGTGGGGCTCGGAGTATTATGTGCATTTTAGGCAGATAGGAACAAAGTTTATCCGATCAGAGACAAAGATTCGTTATCAATGTGATCTTTAAAGCATCCTTTTATTCAAGCTCCTATCTCTGTCTCCCTTATCTATTCCTACAGCCTTGTGAAGGGGGTGGCAGCCTCCCCCCCCTTTGCCAAGTTGTTTTTTGGCAGAAGGCTTTCAGGATTTATGACTCCCTAGTTTGGTTCCTTTATCTATGGGGCCTGATATTCCCCTGTAACAATTTCTTCTATCGTTTCAAGAAGGTGCCTAGCTTGGAAGCCAAGAATAGAAGCGAGAGGCAGCAGTGAGATAACATTTGCAGTAACGCCATCCAGTATTGAGGTTACAATTTGCTAAGCTAAAAAAAAGCAACTCATTTCTGACAGTATATAATAATATAAGCGGAAGACAATAAAAAAGCTTAATTCTTAATAACTGATTTCTAGCACATATTGGTTTAATCGGTAACAATTATATAGTAACATAAGCAATTTATAATAAAAGGAAACAGCCAATATGGATTCATTTGGATTCATAGACTCCTTCAGTTCGAAGTTATAACAGCCCTAGAAAAAGTTTCCACCAGCAGCTGACAAAGAGGTGCCAAAAACCCACTGGCCAGCAAATTCCAATTCTGTCGGTAAGCAAGATCATTGTTCCGGGCATTCTGCCCCATTTTGTGACCTTTTTGCCACCGTCGTTAAGTGAATCACTACAGTTGTTACGTTAGAAACACAGAACTGGCTTCCCCTATTGACTTATCGGAAGGACGCAAAAGGGGGAAGGGGGTTTGTCACATGACCCCGGGATATCGCGACGGTCATAAATGCGAGTCATTGGCCGAGCGTCCGAATTTCGATCCTGTGGCCGTGGGGATGCCGCAACAGTGTGAAAAACAGTCCTGTTTTTCAGCGCCGTCACTAAACGAAGCAAAGATGACCAGTATTCTGGACGTCCGCAAACTTTTGGGCCGGAGAAAAAACTTTTTAAGAACTCGAATCGAATCAGCCATCCGATCTCTTCAACTTAGAGATTAGTAAATTGTGGGTGGGAAAAATAAAATATCTATAAGCTCCCCGGCCTTATAAGGGAAAAAAATATCTTTTCCGGGTTCCCTTTTGTGCCGGAGTGGCAAATATATATATATATTCTCGTCTCTCCTGGAGTCTCCTGCCATCTGGAGCCATCGAATAAACCCAAAGATCCTTCACGGTTAGGGAATTAATGTTATCCCGAAGAAGGAATTGGATCTAACTGAAGATTGTGGGACGTTGGCGCGTATTTTATTGTAGCGCACACTGGATTCCAGCCTTGTGCAATTTGTCACAGCAACTGCACACCGAAACCCCCCAACCCATCCTCCTCCTTCCTCTTCTCCGTATTCTCCCTATCATTTCTAATATTTCACACAGGATTATCTCCTGCCTGGCTAAAAGTTTCGCCCTGGGTTGTTTGGGGGATGTTCCCCCCCCCCCCCGAAGGCTCTCGCACAATTTTCCATTCAGTGATTCCACACACACACACACCCAAAAAACCAGCAAATTTGCCAAAAGCACTACAAAAATAAACCAGCAACAAGAAGGCATCTTGGTGTTTGATGACTTGGATGCTGGGATCAGTTTGGAAAGAGCAAAGATTTGATTGCTTAGGGGAGGAGGAAGGCGGCTTTCTCAGAAATGGAGGCAGTGGGCAACATGCGTATCAAAAAGAGGTGGGCTTTGAAGCCCTGGTTGGGAGCCACCATCTTGACTTTTCTGACCTCCCTAGTTGGTTTTACATGGTGTGGCATTGCACCAAGGCATATCCCAAAAGTCTCTCTCCTTCTCTCCCTCTCTCTCTCCCTCCCTTCCTTTCCCTCCTTCCTCTCTGTGTGTGTGTCTGTGTGTGTGTGTGTGTGTGTGTGTCCCTTACCCCTCTCTCTCTCCCTCGCTCTTTCTCTCTCCCTCTGTGTGTGTGTGTCTGTCTCTCTCTCACTCCCTCTCTCTCTGTTTGTGTCTGTCTGTCTGTGTTTCTCTGTCTCTCTCTCTTTCTTTCTCTCTCCCTTCCTCTGTGTGTGTGTTGTCTGTCTCTCTCTCTCTCACACACACACACACTTTCTTTCTCTCACTCTCTCTCACTCTCTCTTTCTCCCTCCCTTCCTCTGTGTGTGTGTTGTCTGTCTCTCTGTGTCTGTCTCTCTCTTTTTCTCCCTTCCTCTCCGTGTGTCTGTCTCTCTCTGTGTCTCTCTCTATCTATCTATCTCTCTCTCCCTCTCTCTTTCTCCCTCCCTTCCTCTCTCTGTGTGTGTCTGTCTCTCTCACCCTGTCTCTCTTTCTCTCTACCTCCCTCTCTGACGCTTTCTCTTTAGGTTTAGGTTTAGGTTTATTGGGATTTATATGCCGCCCTTTTCCCTGAGGGGACTCAGGGCGGCTTACAACCACAGGGGAGGGGAAGTGCAAGGTCAAAACAAACACTTTGTGAACAAAAGAAAAATAATAAAACACAACTTTCATTCAGCAATCAAACACTCGGGCGGGTAATTGGAAGCCTATCCCCAGGCCTGCTGGGAGAGCCAGGTCTTGAGGGCTGCGCGGAAGGTCTGGATCGTGGTGAGGGTGCGGATCTCCATGGGGAGCTCGTTCCATAGGGTCGGGGCAGCAACAGAAAAGGCTCTCCTCCGCGTGGTCGCCAGTCGACATTGACTGGCAGATGGAATTCGGAGGAGGCCCAGTCTGTGCGATCTGATTGGTCGATTTAGGGAGGTAATCGGCAGAAGGCGGTCTCTCAAGTACCCAGATCCACTACCATGGAGTGCTTTAAAGATGGTCATCAATATCCTGAAGCGCACCCGGAGACCAACAGGCAGCCAGTGCAGCTCGCGGAGGACAGGTGTAACGTGGGCGAACCGAGGTGCGCCCATTATCACTCGCGCGGCTGCATTTTGGACTAGCTGTAGTCGCCGGATGCACTTCAGGGGCAACCCCATGTAGAGCCCATTGCAGTATTCCAGTCTAGAGATCACAAGGGCTCGAGTGACTGTTGTGAGGGCCCCCGATCTAGGTAGGGCCGCAACTGGCGGACCAGGCGAACCTGGGCAAATGCCCCCCTGGTCACAGCTGACAGCTGATGGTCAAAAGTCAGCTGTGGATCCAGGAGGACTCCTAAGTTGCGGACCCTATCTGAGGGGTATAAAATTTGACCCCCCAGCCTAAGCGTTGGTGTATTAGCCAAATTATTGGGGGGGAAACACAACAGCCACTCGGTCTTATCCGGGTTGAGCACCAGTTTGTTGCACTCATCCAGTTCTTAACGGCCTCCAGACCCTGGTTCATCACGTCCACCGCTTCATTGAGTTGGCACGGGGCGGACAGATACAATTGCGTATCGTCCGCATATTGATGGTATTTTTATCCCGTGCCTCCGAATGATCTCGCCCAGCGGTTTCATGTATATGTTAAATAGTAGGGGGGATAAGACCGAACCCTGAGGTACTCCACATGTTAGGGGCCTCAGGGACGATCTCTGCCCCCCGACTAACACCGACTGCGACCTGTCCGAGAGGTAGGAGGAGAACCACCGCAGAACAGTGCCTCCCACTCCCACCTCCCGCAGTCGTCGCAGAAGGGATACCATGGTCGATGGTATCGAAAGCCGCTGAGAGGTCAAGGAGAACCAGGATGGACGCATAGCCTCCATCTCTGGCCCTCCAGAGATCATCGGTCAATGCGACCAAAGCGCATCTTTCTCTCTCTCTTCCCCTTCTCTCTCTCTTTCCCAATCTCTCTCATTCTCTCTCTCTTCCTTTCTGCCTCATTCTCTCTCTCTTTCTCCCCTCCCCTTCTCTCAGTGTCTCTTTGTCATTCTCTCTCTTTTTCTCTTTCTTTCTTTCTATCTCTTTCTCTCCCTCTCTTTCTCTCTCTCTCATTCTCCCTCTCTTTCCCCCTCTCTCCCCTTCTCTCTCTCTCCTTCTCTCTTTCTTTCTGTCTCATTCTCTATCTCCCTCTCTCCCTTTCTCCCTCTCTCCTTCTCTCTCTCTTCCCCCCTCTCTCCTTCTCCCTCTCTCTTTCTCATTCTCTCTCTCCTCTCTCTCTCTTACATATCTATCAAAGTATAAGGATATGCTATAGCTATAGTGACTCCCTTTGGGGCCAAAATTATTTCTGTGTTAATCATTTTGGGAGATTCCTTGGTTTACATTGATATTCATGTTATTTTGAATTTCATACTATCAATTTATTTATCTACTGACATTTGCATGCTTTCAAACTGCTAGCTGAGCATGCGCTGAGGTGAAGACAGGAGTTCACCCGTCACATGGCATTCAGGTCTCAAACCTGAGCCGACAAGCTCGGCATCTCAGCCACTGAGCCACCATCCCCCCAAAAAGGAAGAAGTGAAAATAAAAAGAGATTAAAAAAAAAGAAACAAAAAGCAGGGACTTTGAAAAGTCCTGTAAGAAAATATATTATCAACTTTTTTAGTTGTGCCAAATAATAACCCTTAGCCATTTCTGTAATAATTAATGGTCAAAACCCAAAGTCGAAATTTCATTTCCCCTGCTCTTTTATGCAAAGAGTCCAGAATAGAAGAGAAACTCAGTTATCCAAACAATTATCCAATTTAGAAAAAAAGACTTTTCAAAAATTATTTTTGGGAAAGTTTTGTGCATGCTTTGACTCCTCGTTACAATAATTGAAAGAGAAAAGAGGAAAATCCACCCGGTTTCTTTTTAAAAATACACAATTTTCCCCCCTTGGGTATCTCCGCAATCAACAAGGAATGGGAGCTGAACTCTCAGAGGGATTCAAAACTCTATTTCTTTCTTTCTTTCTTTCTTTCTTTCTTCCTTCCTTCCTTTCTTTCTCTCTTTTTCTTCCTTTCTTTCTATCGCTTTCTTCCTTCCTTCCTTCCTTTCTCTTCCTTCCTTCCTTCCTTCCCTCCTTTCTTTCTTTTTTCTTTCTTTCTTTCTTCCTTCCTTCCTTCCTTCCTTTCTTTCTTTCTTTCTCTTTCTTCCTTCCTTTCTTTCTTTCTTCCTTCCTTTCTTCCTTTCTCTTTCTTCCTTTCTTTCTTTCTCTTCCTTCCTTCCTTCCTTTCTTCCTTCCTTCCTTCCTTCCTTTCTTTCTTTCTTTCTCTTTCTTTCTTCCTTCCTTCCTTTCTTTCTTTCTTTCTTTCTTTCTTTCTCTTTCTTCCCTTCCTTCCTTCCTTTCTCTTCCTTCCTTCCTTCCCTCCTTTCTTTCTTCTTTCTTTCTTTCTTTCTTTCTTTCTTTCTTTCTTTCTTTCTTTCTTTCTTTCTTTCTTTCTTTCTTTCGACGTGCATCAGATGTTGCCAGAGTGACACACTTGTCGTTTCCAGCAAAGATTGGAAGGATTCTACAAAAAGCTAACAACGATGCAGTGGAAAAACTGCATCTGTCTTTAAAGATTCTAATTTATGGTGTCTTCGCTGGCTCGGCGCAAATCCTGGGGCCAGATGTCTTCATTCCCCACAGCCCCCTCTGGCCAAAGTCACACATCGCAGAAGAGGGGGAGATGAACACATCAAAGGGAGGCTTCCATGCAGTGTCCGGGTGCTTCTCCTGTCTCCCAAAGGGTCTCCCCTCTCTCTTGGCCAGGACTTTGGCCCTGCCAAACAACTGAAGGTCAACCCAGAGCCCTCACTAACATTTTCAGCAGGCACCAAGGAGAACCCGAGGGTTGGAGGGTGCCTTGGAGGTCATCTAGACCAGCTCCCTGCTGAAAAGCGAAAGCCGTCTGGGTGACTTTGGGCCAATCGCCAGGAGACGGTGAGTTCTAGTCCCGCCTTAGGCACGAAAGCTAGTTGGGTGACTTTGGGCCAATCGCCAGGAGACGGTGAGTTCTAGTCCCGCCTTAGGCATAGAAGCTAGCTGGGTGACTTTGAGCCAATTGCCAGGAGACGGTGAGTTCTAGTCCCGCCTTAGGCACGAAAGCCATCAGGGTGACTTTGGGCCAGTCCTTCTCTCTCAGCCCAACCCACCTCACAGGGTTGTTGTTGTGGGGGAAATAAGGGGAGAAAGGTGTGTTGTGTATGCGTGCTGCCTTGAGTTACTTTACTGAGCAATAAAGGCAGGATAAAAGGTCTAATAAATAAACAAACAAACGAATAAATAATTTCAACTAGCCACCATTGCTAATGAAACTTCCAGTGACCGAGACAATTTATCTGTAAACTCCAGAATCTATTAGAACAGTGTTTCTCAACCTTGGAGACTTGAAGTCCACAGGACTTCAACTCCCAGAATCCCCCAGCCAGCTGTGCTGGCTGGGGGATTCTGGGAGTTGAAGTCCTGTGGACTTCAAGTCTCCAAGGTTGAGAAACACTGTATTAGAATCTTGCAAGCCCCCTCTCCCCCTCCCCCGGTCTTCTGCTATTCCCTTTCAGGAGTCCTGAGGGTCAGATTGGATGACCTTTGGGCTCTGTTTTTGAGCAGAGACCCAGGTCCTATTGAAAAGAAGCAGAGCTGGGCTCAGGGCTACAATCTTCCATCTTCTGCGAGGGGGAAAAAAACCAAAAAGAAGTGATGAAATCCTGCCAAGAGGATTCCCAAAACTCTGCAGAAGAAAGGAACAGCTGGTACAAAACAGCTGGTGATCCATCTCCGAATAGTTACACATAAAACTGCACACCTGCATTTATTTATTACCTACACTTGTACGCATACTTCATCTTCTCGGGCGATTCCAGGCAGCTCGTCGTAAAATCCGTCTAAAGTCATCTGAATAAATATTTTCAAACAGGATAAATATGGCCATTTTGCAGCTGGGCCAATTCCTTTCGGCTTAGCTGGGAGGGCCAGCTGGTTTTCAGCTGGGAAAAATAACAGAATAACCGAGTCGAAGGGACCTTGGAGGTCATCCAGCCCAACCCCCTGCTCAGGCAGGAGACCTTATACCATTTCCAGAAAGATCTCGCCTTAAAAACCTCCTGTCAGGCCTGCAATTATATTCCTTTTAGAATTTTGGCCTGCCACACTTTCTCTTATTTCCTTATGCTGTTTCTTTAGTATAGTTGATGGGAGGGGGGGAATAGACAGGAGTAGGATTGTGGAATGCATTGTTGTCATTCTTTACTAGAAGCCAAGGTCATCTTTCGTCTCCGCACTTTCACACCTGACCGGAAGCAGCTGGGTGGAGACGTCAGCGTGGAAGAAGAAGATCGGCCCATGTGATGAATTTGTGGGTGTGGGGAGAAGATCATGAACTTTTAACTGGGTGGGATTCTGATGTCATTTCCAGAATTGGGATTTACACAGATGTGCTAAGGTGTCTGCTTTATTAAATTGGAACTTTAAGGATCGTCTTGCCTTGGACTCTGATTTAATTCTACATGATACTTGGAACGCTGTGCTTTCTGGGACATTGAGAGTTGTGATGGTAGAAGCATATCCTTAATAAAAATTAAAGCTTGAATCTCACATCCCAACATGTCTGTCTTATTAAATTTGGACTTTAAGGATCATTTTGCCTTGGACTCTGATTTAATTCTACATGATACCTGGAACGCTGACACCTCCGGTGTTGGAGCACCCATAACTTCCGGTGGCAAGCAGTTCCACTGGTTAATTGTCCTCACTGTTAGGAAGTTTCTCCTTAGCTCTAGGGTGGATCTCCCTTTGATTAGAAGATAATAGAGTTGGAAGGGACCTTGGAGGTCATCTAGTCCATGCCCCTTTTCAAGTGGGAGATTAATTGTCTTCCCTGTTGGGAAATTTCTCCTTAGTTCTAAATTGCTTCTCTCCTTGATTAGTTTCCATCCGTTGCTTCTTGTCCTGCCTTCTGGTGCTTTGGAGAATAAGTGGACCCCCACCCTCACCCCTCTTCTTTGGGGCAGGCCCTCAAATACTGGAAGACTGCTATCATGCCCCTTCTTCTCCTTTTCTTCATTAAACTACTTCCAAAGCCCTTTATAGCAAATATAATTTGTTTCTGTGGGAACAGCATGACTCACACAAATCTCTCAGGGAGGGAGGGCACACTGGGGGGTGACTTTCGCTAAGAAATCAGTGCTTAAGAAGGACCGCGGCTGTAACAGCAACAGAGTTGGAAGGGACCTTGGAGGCCATCTAGTCCAACTCCCCGCTCTCACAAGAGACCTATACGATTTCTGATCAACTGGCTGAATCCAAAGGTGGGTATTCAGCCGTTTCTGACCAGTTCTGGAGAACCGGTAGCGGAAATTTTGAGTAGTTCGGAGAACTGGCAAATACCATCTCTGGCTGGCCGCGCCCCCATCTATTCTCTGCCTCCTGAGAGTCCCAGCTTATCAGGAGGAAATGGGGATTTGGCAGTATCCTTCCCCTGCCACACCCACCAAGCAGGGGTGAAATTCAGCAGGTTCTGAGAGGTTCTGGAGAACCGGTAGCGGAATTCAAAGAATCGGCAAATACCACCTCTGGCTGAACCCAGAGTGGGGAGGAAATGGAGATTTTGCAGTCTCCTTCCCCTGCGATCCCCACCAGGCCACGCCCACAGAACTGGTAGTAAAAAAAATTGAATTTCACCACTGACTGAATCCAGACTGAAACAGCCCCCTCCCCATAACAAGTCTTGACCCCTGCAGCAATAAACACCCAGCCCGTTTTCCTTTAAAACCAAAAACCAAACCCCCCTAATTATTTAAAAAAAAACAAACATCTTTTTGAGAATGGTCCGTTTCTAACCGGATAGGAATTTTGCATGCTGATGAGGTTTTGGACTGCTTTTAATTTCACAAGCTGCTTTGAATTTTGCATCCAGACATGTGCAAATGATTGTAATTTTGTAGCCGGTCACTAAATATCCGTGGCTCGAGAAATTGTGTGGGTGGGGTAGGCGTGTGTGTGTGTGTGAGTAGAGAGCAATGGCCAAGGAATTATTATTATTTTTCTGGAGGAGAAACCCCCCCCCATATTTTTCCATTTTTAAGAAGGCGGGATTGAAAAATCTTATCCACCGGTCCTCTGCCTGGTTGCTGGGTGGGTGTGGACATGGTGGGCGTGGCCTACTCGGCCTCCTGTACCACAGCAGTGGGGGGATCGCCCTCCCCAGGCTATGGAGGCTTTCCTTGAGCCTCTGGGAGGATGGAAACGGCCTCCCCTGGGCTCCAGAGCCTCTCCCGAGGCAGGAAACAGGCCCATTCCTGGACTTCCCATTTTTCGTCCTCCCAGAGGCTCTGTGCAGGCCCTCCACTCACCTGGCATCCAAAACAGGCCTTGGGGAGACTCCTGGGAGGGGCTTAGCAGGGTGGGGGTGGCCAGCCAGTCCTTTCAACTCCCGGTTTGGTGAGCTAGATGTAAAAATTAGCATCCGATTTGCCCGAAACGATCTGAACCGGCTGAATCCCACCGCTTGCCTCTTCTTTCCCTCCCTCAGGTGTTTTTTGCATCTGTGCATGCGCGTGTGTGCGTGTGTTTACACAGTTGAGTCAAGCTGGTGGTCACATGTCATTACATCAGAATAGAGCCGGAAGGGATCATGGAGGTCATCTAGTCCAACCCCCTGCTCAAGCAGCAGACCCTATACCTTTGATGGTCAACCTATGGCACTTGTGCTAGAAGAGGCACACAGAGCCCTTTCTATGGGCACATGCGCCGACGCCCCAGTTCAGCCAACTGGTCGTCAGGTTTCTGGTAGTCTGGCAGTGCCCGCCTTCCAGGTTGACCACTCCATGCCTAAAAGGTTTGCCATCATTGCCCTACACCATTACAAATAAGTGACTGTCCAGCCTCTTCTTAAAAACCTCCAGGGAGGGAGCACTCACAACTTCTGGTGGGAAGCAGTTCCACTGGTTAACTTTTCCTCACTGTTAGGAAGTTTCTTCTTAATTCCAGGTTGCTTCTCTCCTTGCTTAGTTTCCATCCATTGTTTTTTCTCCTGCCTTTTGCTGCTTTGGAGAATAGTTTGATTCCCTCTTCTTTGGGGCAGCCTTTCAAATACAGGAAGACTGCTATCATGTCTCCCCTAGTCCTTCTTTTCTATGGAGGGGAAGGGAAGGGAATGCCTCTGTTTAGACAGCCAAGGACTGGTGTCAAATAAAGGTGTCAAATGCAAAAACATCACCACAGTGTGTGAGAGAGAGGGGGGAGGGAGGTAGAGACAAAGGGAGAGGGGGAGAGGGAGGAGGAGAGAGAAAGAGGGAGAAAGAGAGAGGGAGGGGATGTCAGCCTCTGCTTTGCTGCTGCTTCGGCTGCCATTGAAACGGGGAGAGGGGGCATGGTATTTGGGAGGGGACTGCTGATTGTGCTGGAGGAAGATTCTGGAGTTTCTGCTGCCTGTCTTACTGCGCATGCGGAGGAGGTTTCCCGCCAAGGCCAACGGCACCGACATTCCATCTTGGTGATGCCTTTTGAAGTTATCTCACACCTGACACTTGGGAGAATTATGGTTGGACTGCAACTGGGATGCCAAGGGGTGGGGAATGGGTTATTCTATATATCATTTGCTTTCATGTCTAAATAATCAGTCTTCGCTTTGCTACGCTTCTAATCATTTATAATTAGTAAAAGTACACTTGATTTCTATCAATGGAGTCTCGTGGTTTTCTTTCCTAATTACTCAATGAAGAGGTGCTGACAGGGGGAGAGGAGAAAGAGGGAGAAAGAGAGAGGGGGATGGAGAGAGAGGGAGGGAGAGACAAATGGAGAGGGGGAGAGGGAGGGAGGAGAAAGAGGGAGAAAGAGAGGGAAAGGGAGGGGGAGAGAGAGGGAGGGAGAGAAAGAGAGAGGGGGAGGGAGGGAGAGACAAGGAAAGGGAGAGAGGGAGGGGGAGAGAGGAGAAAGAGGGAGAAAGAGAGAGGGAGAGGGAGAAGGGAGAGAGAGGGGGAGAGGGAGGGTGAAAGGAAAGGAGAGAGAGGGAGAGGGGGAGAGGGGAAGAGAAAGAGAATGAGAATTTGGAGGATGAGACCTCGGTAGCCTTTTGATGTCCATCGTAGCGTTGAATGCTAATGAAGTTATTCATCGTTAAGCTGAGGTCTCTCAGGCTCGGCTTGTGTCTTATCTTCGCCATCTTGACTTTTTTTGACCCCAGCTGGTGGACACTCTTGCCTCACCCCCCCCCCAGTGGTAGCGATGCACCGGCAGTTTAATGGGGCCCTAGATCAACGGGCCCCATTAAGACGCTCTAGATCAACCTTTCTGAACCTTGGTGACTTTAAGAGGTGTGAACTTCAACTCCCAGAATTCCTCACTCAGCTGGCTGGGGAATTCTGGGAGTTGAGGTCCACACCTCGTAAAGTCACCAAGGTTCAGAAACACCGCTCCAGATTTTATTTCCTTCCTCTTTTGCCGCCGATACAAAGTGAGGGACAGACTAGAGGCCCTCTAGGGTCCCTTCCCACCCTTCTGACTTGTTTTTGGAGCGTTTATGTCCACAATTACCCCCCCCAAATGAAGCTAATCTGGCTGCAGGCCACAGATGCCACACTAGGGGTAGACAGTACAGGGACCCCCCCACCCCCCATCCTGCATCCAAGCCCAAGGACTCAGCCTAGCCACCCCCTCCTCCATCACCCCTCCCCTCCAGCTCCTTTTCTGATTCACTCATCCCCCCCACCCACCCCAATGGCAAAACACCCCACTCAGCAACAGAAGGAACATCTCATCCCACCCACCCCCCTCTCCCTTTCATGGCCTTTCCAGCTGTCATCCAGGAATGTGGAGTGTTACGCCTTGGGGGGCCACGGCTGTTGTCTGGGTCGCTTGGCCCCCCGAGGCGGCCAGGGAGGACTTAGACTTCTTAGAATAACTTTATTGTCGACTAATCGGCACACTTTAAAATGAAATTTATTGCATCCAGCTCTCCAAGGGTCACGCCCTCCAATAGACAACTACATGGTGGGATTCAGATAAGTTAACAACCGGTTCTCTGTCTAATGACCATCTGGGTGGGTGTGGCTAGGTGATCATGTGACTGGGTTGGCGTGGCCAGCTCAATGTCACTCACATCAATGGGCACTTCGCCTTAGCTGTTACAATGGTAATAAGGGTTAACTGGAGAGGCAGTTTCTGTAAGCAGGGCAATAAAGATGAGGCTAGAAACAACACCAAAATGTTTCCTTCCTTCCTTCCTTCCTTCCTTCCTTCCTTCCTTCCTTCCTTCCTTCCTTCCTTCCAGGATTAGCCCTGTAAAGTGGGGAAAAAAACCAAAAGGAGATTTCTTCCAACAACCGGTTCTCTGAACTACTTAGAAAGTTACCAACCGGTTCTCACGGATCGGTGCGAACCGGCTGAATCCCACCACTGTACATAGCCACGACAAAATAAACACGCATAAAATGATGTATAACGTAAATGAAAAGGTTCCCCTTGCAGATACAGTACTGTGGAAAGGTGTGAAAAAAATGCCGTAAACAAAGAATGCTTTCAGGAATATAAATAACGATTGTTTGTTTCTGTCAATTTTCAAAATGCAAAGTGAGTGAACAAGAGAAACATTTAAATCCAATCAATATTTGCCTCCAAAACAGCAGCAATTCTCCTAGGTACATTTGCACACAGTTTTTGAAGGAACTCGGCTGGTAGATTGTTCCAAACATCTTGGAGAACTAACCACAGATCTCCTGTGGATGTAGGCTTTCTCACATCCTTCTGTCTCTTCTTTTTTTGAAAAAGTTTTATTGTTTTAATTAAATGAAAACACACAAAAAAGCATCATCTTGTAGAAAGCGTGTCGATTGGTTACAAATACATTCCGTTCGTTTCTTCCACAATCCTTACATATACTTCATTCAAATGTACATTTTAAATTAAACAAGAAAATTGATGTATTTTACTATCCCTCTGCCACGATTCTCATTTCATTACAATTATTTAAACATGTTTTTATCTAAAATCATTTGTATTTAAAGGCACAGCCACCTACCGGCATTCATTCGCAGTTTCAATAAACCCCCAATAGCATTTACACCTTTATGACATATTCTGAAACAAAGTCAGTTAATAAAATATCTAAGCATTTCCCTACCCTTCCCCCCCCCCCCGAGTCACAGTTTAAAGCTTATATCCTATTTGCTTTTACTAGTACAACAAACACATATATATCATTAAACATTATCCATAACATTTCCTTGTTATTATTGTAGTTGACTAAAAATTATTTGCTTTTTATATCACTTCAGACATCCTTCTCCCTCTTCGTGTAATCCCAGACACACTCCATGGATAGCAATAGCAATAGCAGTTGGACTTATATACCGCTTCATAGGGCTTTCAGCCCTCTCTAAGCGGTTTACAGAGTCAGCATATCGCCCCCCGCACAGTCTGGGTCCTCATTTCACCCAGATAGA
This sequence comes from Thamnophis sirtalis, assembly GCF_051295495.1. Classification (NCBI taxonomy): domain Eukaryota; kingdom Metazoa; phylum Chordata; class Lepidosauria; order Squamata; family Natricidae; genus Thamnophis; species Thamnophis sirtalis. The sequence continues at coordinate 182,458,573 of NW_028261381.1, read as the reverse complement.
TATAGATAGATAGATAGATAGATAGATAGATAGATAGATAGATAGATAGATAGATAGATGATAGATAGATAGATAGATAGATAGATAGATAGATAGATAGATAGATAGATAGATAGATAGATAGATAGATGATAGATAGAGATAGAATGGATAGATGATAGATAGATAGATAGATAGATAGATAGATAGATAGATAGATAGATAGATAGATAGATAGATAGATAGATAGATAGATAGATGATAGATGATAGATGGAGATAGAATGGATAGATAGATAGATAGATAGATAGATAGATAGATAGATAGATAGATAGATAGATAGATAGATATAGAGAGAGGGAGAGATAGATATAGAGAGAGGGAGAGATAGATATAGATAGAATAGATAGATAGATAGATAGATAGATAGATAGATAGATAGATAGATAGATGATAGATGATAGATGATAGATGATAGATGATAGATGATAGATAGATAGATAGATAGATAGATAGATAGATAGATAGATAGATAGATAGATAGATATAGAGAGAGGGAGAGATAGATATAGAGAGAGGGAGGGAGGGAGAGATAGATATAGATAGAATAGATAGAATAGATAGATAGATAGATAGATAGATAGATAGATAGATAGATAGATAGATAGATAGATAGATAGAAATAGCAGTTAGACTTATATACCGCTTCATAGGGCTTTCAGCCCTCTCTAAGCAGTTTAGAGAGACAGCATATCGCCCCCACAGTCTGGGTCCTCATTTCACCCAGATAGATAGATAGATAGATAGATAGATAGATAGATAGATAGATAGATAGATAGATAGATAGATAGATAGATAGATAGATAGATAGATAGATGATAGATAGAGATAGAATGGATAGATGATGATAGATAGATAGATAGATAGATAGATAGATAGATAGATAGATAGATAGATAGATAGCAATAGCAGTTAGACTTATATACCGCTTCATAGGGCTTTCAGCCCTCTCTAAGCGGTTTACAGAGTCAGCCTATCGCCCCCAACAACAATCTGGGTCCTCATTTCACCCACCTCGGAAGGATGGAAGGCTGAGTCAACCTTGAGCCGGTGAGATTAGAACCGCCGAACTGCAGATAACAGTCAGCTGAAGTGGCCTGCAGTACTGCACCCTAACCACTGCACCAGAGATCAGGGCTCGGGGGGGGGGGGGGGGGCATGCCATCACTTCCAGTATTTCTTCTTCTTCTTGATGCTGAAGATAGTTCTTAATGACTTTGGAGTCATTGTCGTGCCGCAGAATAAATTTGGGGCCAATCATACGCCTCCCTGATGGAATTGCATGATGGATAAGTATCTGCCTGTATTTCTCAGCATTGAGAACACCGTTAATCCTGCCCAAATCTCCAACTCCACTTGCAGAAATGCAACCCCAAAATGTTCAAGGAACCTCCACCATGCTTCACTGTTGCCTCCAGACGCTCATTAATGTACCCCTCTCCAGCCCTTCGACGAACAAACTGCCTTCTGCTACAGCCGAATATTTCAAATGTTGACTCCTCAGTCCAGTGCCATTTTTCTGCACTCCAGTTCGTATGTTTCCGTGCATACTTTAGTCGCTTCGCCTTGTTCCCACATCGGAGACATGGCCTTTTGGCTGCAAACTCTTCCATGAGGACCTCTTCTGGCCAGACTTCTCCGGACAGTAGATGGGTGTATTTGGGTCCCAATGGTTTCTGCCAGTTCTGATGGCACTGCTGGACATCTTCCGATTTCGAAGGGCAGTAAGTTTGATGTGTCTTTCATCTGCTGCACTAAGTTTCCTTGGCTGACCGCTGCCTCTACGATGCTCAACGTTGCCCGTTTCTTTGTGCTTCTTCAAAGGAGCCTGAACAGCACATCTTGAAGCCCCCGTCTGCTTTGCAATCTTTGGTCTGGGAGAGACCCTTGTTGATGCAGTATAACCACCTTGTCTCTTGTGGCTGTGCTCAATCTTGCCATGACATGGAACTGTCTTTCACAACCTCACTGTGGTAGCAGAGTTTGGCTGTTCCTCACCCAGTTTTAAGCCTCCTACCCAAGCCGTTCCCGTGGCACCCAGGAGAAGAGTTGCTGCTCAGCATGGAGCTTACAGCACTTTGCTCTCCAGATGGATTCTTGCCTAGCAGAGGGATGGACTAGATCAGTGTTTCTCAACCTTGGCAACTTGAAGATGTCTGGACTTCAACTCCCAGAATTCCCCAGCCAGCGAATGCTGGCTGGGGAATTCTAGGAGTTGAAGTCCAGACATCTTCAAGTTGCCAAGGTTGAGAAACACTGGACTAGATGATCTCCCCCTCTCCTTCCAAGCTTCCAAGCGTCTAGATTTTTATGACCCGTGGAAGTCGGAAAGTTTTGTTCCCATGTCCTCTTTCAGCACCCTTCTGCGGCTTCCTCCTGCCCCACATGTGGGTGAACCCCATTCTGGCATGTCATGAGGTCTAGAAACTTGCTCATTGAGAATAACCAAAGGAGGGTTTTCAGGAGTCTGGCTTAACCACTCAGGACCAGGACACTCCCTGCTTAGAAAGCAGCCCAGAGGTTGCCCATCCGTCAGGCCAATGTCTATAATCCTGACCTCGCTTGCCCTCCCTCCTGGGCACTATGCCACCCTGCGTGTTTCTGGCTCCAAGACTTCGCTCTGGCATGTCCCAAATATGGCCCAGTCTTGGAGGGCAGCCAAAAACTAAAACTTTCAGCAACCCAGGAGGGGGTGGGGAAAGGATATTGTATTCCCCTACTTGAGCATTGGAGGTAACAGAATAGCAGAGTTGGAAGGGACCTTGGAGGTCTTCTAGTCCAACCCCCTGCTCAGGCAGGAGATCTTATCTCATTCCAGACAAACGGGTCTCTAACCTCTTCTTAAAAACCTCCCGTGTTGGAGAACCCAAAACTCCTGACGCAGTGGTGGGTTTCAAAAATTTTTAGAACCTATTCTGTAGGTGTGGCCTGTTTTGTGGGAGTGGCTTGGCGGTCATGTGACCGGGTGGGCGTGGCCAACTTGGAAAATGTGGTGAAACCCACTTAATAACGCTCTTGCTTAGCAACCAAAATTTTGGGCTCAATTGTTCTTCCTTCTCTTTGAGAAGAGCTCCGTTTTCAAGCTGCTTGCGAAAGAGGAGGAAGGGGGAAGATGAAGGCTTTTCAGGAGCCCAGCGCAGCGCTGAAGCCAGGGGAGGGAGCATTCCGGTACTGGGCCTCCGGAAGAACGGGTACTAGGCGGCAGGCTAAATTTCACCAAGCGGGACGCCCGAACCGGTGCGTACCGGCTGAAACTCACCCTGTGATGGTAAGTCGCCACTATTGCTTCACCCAAACTGATCTGAACCGGCTGAATACCACCATTGGATGCAACATCATCTCTCTCCGGTCTACAACACAGCTCCTTTCAGCCGTTCCAAGAAGCTCCACCCCAGAGGTGGGTTCCTACCAGTTCGCACCTATTCGGTAGAACCGATTCGTCAAATCTACCGAACCGGTTAGAAGAGGTTCCACCAGTGGACCCGGAAAGCAGGCCACACCTACAGAAGAGGTTCCAAACATTTTTTGAAACCCACCACTGGTCCTTGGATATGATTATTCTACACTATCATGCTCCTATTTATAAAACTCAGTGCCTCTGTGAAAAGTAAGGATGACTACTGCGTTTGTGGTGCAATCAGAACATTGCGTGTGTTGAAGTTGTTTTAACACAAACCAAAGATGCCTTTTAAAAAACAAGTTTACATCATATTCTTATGCATGCCAGTGCTGTGTGTGAGGTAATTTAAGGTGGTTCTGACAAGTGTTGTCGGCATCTTCATATCCGGTTACATGGGTGGCAAGCCACCAGGTCACATGGCCGGCAAGCCACTCCCACAAAGGAGGCCACACCCACAGAGTAGGTTCGAACAATTTTTGAAACCCACCACTGCTCCACCCACATTTTGCACCACTCAGCTGACTCTGAGAACATAGATAGGGAAACCTCCAAGTGGCCTCAACGACCCTCTCAAAGGATGCAAATGACCAGCCGTCTGCAAAAAGTACAGGGAACTTAAAAACGACCAACAGCCACACGATTCGAGAGGGGAAGGGAACTCATTGACCCCAGGCCTGCCGACACAGCCAGGTTTTAACGGCCTTTCGGAAGGCCTGGAGAGAGGTGAGGGTCCGAATCTCTGCAGGGAGCTCGTTCCAAAGGGCCGGAGCCGCCACAGAGAAGGCCCTCCCCCGGGTGTAGCCAGATGACATTGGCTAGTAGACGTAACCAGGAGGAGGCCTAATCTGTGGGATCTAATGGATCTTTGGGAGGTAATTGGCAGCGGGCGGTCTCTCAAGTACCCAGGTCCAATACCATGAAGGGGCCGAGAACCTCCAAAGACGCTTGACTTGTGCATCCTACCCTCAAAATGACCCTATAGGGCTGGAATGGTCAACCTGAAGTGGCGCACGGAGCCATTTCTTCGTCCATGCCAGCTGTCGCTCTTCCGGCCAGCTGGTTTTGGTGCGCAGGGGAGTGCCGGAAACTGAAAGAACAGTTCCCTGGGATGCATGCCCGCACCGGGATGCTGAGCTTCCAGTTTCCGGCACGTGTTCCAGCCAGCTGGTCTTCACATGCACATGCATGCCAGAAATGTGCGCACGCAGAAGCTCAGCTTCCCGCACCGGGGAACTGCCCTTCCAGTTTCCAACACTCCAGTGTGTGCATGCTGTGGAACTATTCTTCCAGTTTCTGGTGTTCCCATACATGTGCGCCGGGGGGGGGGGGCTGCTCTTCCGTTTTTTTGGGTGCTACCGTATACGCGCAAACTCCCGTTTTGGCACTGAGTGCTGAAAAGGTTCACCGACACTGCTATTGCACACCAGAACAACCAGACACAAGGACAGTTTCCCCCCCCCCCCCGAACGCCATCTCTCTGCTAAAGAAATAATCCCCTCAACACTGTCCAATGATTTACTCAGATTCTTCTCTTCCTTCCGATTACCCATTTCCTTTCCTGCTTACGACTAGGACTTTGTTGCTTGTATCTTAAGATTTATTATTGTTTTATTTAGCTTCCTAGTACGATTTGATTGCTTAGTAGTAACCAATGACTATCACTAAGAGTTATGATTTATGGTGAAGGTATTTATGATGACTACGATGGTGATTTATCACTTATATCTTTTATGTACACTGAGAGCATCTTCACTGAAGACAAATTCCTTGTGTAAAAATCACACTTAGCTAAAAAAGAATTCTATTCTATTCTATTTTTTATTTTATTCTATGTTCTATATTCTATCCTATCCTATCCTATCTGCTATCCTATCCTATCCTTTCCTATTCCTATATTCTATTCTATTCTATATTCTATTCTATTGTTTTCTATATTCTATCCTATACTATCCTCTCATATTCTATATTCTATTCTATTCTCTCATATATTCTACTCTATCCTATCCTATTCTTATTCCTATATTCTATTCTATTCTATATCCTATCCTATCCCATTCTACCTATTCTATATTCTATCCTATCCTATATTCTATTCTATTGTGGCCCGACAAAACCGCGCTCGTCAAAATAGGGGCGACAAAATTGCATCGCTAAAGACGCGACGTCATCACCATGACGTCATCACCGCGGCGACAACAGCGCGGCAACAGAAGGGCGCTTTAAAACAGTGCGGTGGCAGAAAGCCGATTTAAATTAAGGTAAGGGTTAGGATTAGGTTTAAGGGTTTGGTTTAGGGTTAGGTTTAGGGTTAGGGTTAGGTTTAGGGTTAGGGTTAGGTTTAGGGTTAGGGTTAGGGTGCTGAGTGCTTCGGAAGGCGCGGATTTGCCCTCCACGGTTATGTCGTCGCGCTAGGGTCGCCTTTTTCCTTAGTGCTTCGGGCGGCACGGATTTGCCCTCCGCGCTTATGTCGGCGCGGATAAGGGCTTCGCGGTTTTGTCGGTGAACCCTTTCCTATTCTATCCTATCCTATTCTAATTCTCTTCTATTCCATTCCATTTTATTCTCTATTCTATTCTTATTCTATTCCATTCTATTAATCCTATCGTATCCTATCTTTTATTCTATTCAATTCTATTCCATTCCATTCCCTACAGAAGGAACCAAGAGCTGGATCCCTGTTGTTTAAGAGCAGAGAGGAAGTCTGTTTGCCTGTTTACAAAGAACGAAGAACATCTGGAGAGAGAGAGAGACCCAGAAGCCATTACAGATGTAGGACTCCCTCTCTCTCTCTCTCTCTCTCCCTTCTCCTGCCCGTCAACAGGTGGTGAGATTGTGTTGAAAAGGGGGAAACCCTCAAACCCAAACTGACGGAGGTCCCACTTGAGAAATCCTGCTGAGGCCCAGGGGGATGGAACAACCCAGGAATGCCATTCCTTCCTCTCCTTCTGGAAACATCTGGCCTGAATGAGCTCCAGATGCCTGCAGTGATTTGGAACAGAGGCTGGAAAGGCTGCTGGAGGAGGAACGATGCAGAGAGCAGGCAGGGGGGACCAAGGGGCTTTCCCCATCTCAGGGAAAGCCAAGCCTCTCCCTCCGAAGGCTCAGGATCGTTCCAGGCCGAAGGATTTTCCCACAATGCATTGCAGGGTGGCCTTGAAGGATGCTCTGGGCAGGGCCGGATTTAGATGAAAAGGGGCCCTAGGCTATTCCACTTATGAGGCCCTTTCACCTCCCATTTTTAAGTTTGTAAATTGCATGAGAGGCAATAAAATACACCATTACTGTGATATATATCAATATATATCAATATATATATAGCTGGCCTCCCGACGGAGGGCGGCTCTGCTCTGCGGCAAAGGCAGGGAGGCCAGCCGGTTCCACCACAAAACCGCGGACGACAAAATCGCGCTCGACGAAAGCGCACATTTAACGTCATCACAGCGCGACGAAAACATCACGCTGTGATCGATAAATGTAAAAATAAAGCGAAAACCTTACCCTAACCCCCCCAAACCTAACCCTAAACCTAACCCTAAACCTAACCCTAAACCTAACCCTAAACCTAACCCTTAACCTAACCCTTAACCTAACCCTAACCCTAACCCTAAACCTAACCCTTACCTTTATGTGAATCGGCTTGCTTTAATTTTATTTTTATTTCAATGTTTAATTTTTTTTGTCGTGCTGTGATGACGTCAAATGCGCGCTTTCATCGAGCGCGCTTTTGTGGACCGCAGTTTTGACGGGTCACGGGCCAGCCGCCTCCCCTGCTGCGCTCAGCTGCCCGGCTCGTCCCCCTCGCCCTCACCTGCCTGGCTGCTGGTGGGCTCCGCGTCGACGGGGCGGCTACTGGGAGCGGCCGCGCCTCTCGCCCGACCGCCGGTGCCGGGAACGTGAGCGGGCTCCCCAACTGCCGCGGCGCTGGAACGATCTTAACCAATACATTTTTATGTTTGTTTATTAGTCACGTGCTTCGAATTTCTCCTTCTTTTTGGTTCAGTGTTTTAGTGTTCACTGTTGTTAGAATAGCGTGATTTTAATTTTGCTAACAATTTGAATGTAGGCCCCTCTTGATCTTGAGGCCCTAGGCTGAAGCCTAGTTAGCCGATAGGGAAATCCGGCCCTGGCTCTGGGCTATCATGGGAAACTTCAGGAATGAAGGTTCAAGCCATGATTGGTTTCCCAAATGGGTTCCTAAATTTCTTGTGGACTACTTTATAAAACCATAGTAAGGCCACACCTTGAAGGGCGATTGAAGGATGATTGAAGGAACTGGGCATGGTCAATCTGGACGCAGTGTTTCTCAACCTTGGCAACTTGAAGATGTCTAGACTTCAACTCCCAGAATTCCCCAGCCAGCATTCGCTGGCTGGGGAATTCTGGGAGTTGAAGTCCAGACATCTTCAAGTTGCCAAGGTTGAGAAACATCGGTGTAGAGAAAAGAAGGACCGGGGGGGGGGGCATGATAGCAGCCTTCCAGTATTTGAGGGGCTGCCCCAAAGAAGAGCGGGGGTCAACTTATTCTTCAAAGCACCAGGACAAGAAAGAACGGATGGAAACTAACCAAGGAGAGAAGCAACTTGGAACTAAGGAGAAACTTCCAGGCAGTAGGAACAATGAGCCAGTGGGACTACTAGCCACCAGAAGCCGTGGGTGGAGGTTTTAAACGGAGATTTTAAAGAAGAGATTGGACGAGGACTTGTCCGAAAGGGTATAGGAGAGTGGTGATGGCGAACTTTTTTTTTCGTTTGTGCACCTCCAATTCAGAAGTGATCTGACGGTAATTTCGAAAAAAAAATCGTTTCTTAACGAGCTCCTAGAAGCCAAGAGAATTGGGCCAAATTTCAGGTTGGTCGGCTTGGCGGTTCTGGAGATTTCATGATGAAAAGTTGACTCACCCTTCCGTCCTTCTGAGGAGGGTAAAATGAAGAGCGAAACTGTAGGGGTCAGGAGGATGGTTTTATAAACCACTTAGAGAGGGCTGGAAATATAATTATAATTCTAAGGGCGGAGGGAGGGAGGGAGGGAGGGAGGGAGGGAGGGAGGGAGGAAGGAAGGAAGGAAGGAAGGAAGGAAGGAAGGAAGGAAGGAAGGAAGGAAGGGGCAAGAGGCTGACTCTATAAAGCACTTAGAGGGCTGTAAAAGCACTAAGAAAGTGGTATATAAGTAAGAGCTAAGTGGGAAGGAAGGAAGGAAAGAAGGAAGGAAGGAGGGAGGGAGGGAGGGAAGGAGGGAAGGAAGGAAGGAGAGGCTATAAACCACTTAGAGCGGGCTGGAAAGCACTGTGAAGTGGTATATGTCTAAGTGTGAAGGAAGGAAGGAAGGAAGGAAGGAAGGAAGGAAGGAAGGAAGGAAGGAAGGAAGGAAGGGGCAAGAGGTTGACTATACAGCACTTAGAGAGGGCTGTAAAAGCATTAAGAAAGTGGTATAAGAACTAAGTGGGAAGGAAGGAAGGAGGGAGGGAGGGAGGGAGGGAGGGAAGGAAGGAAGGAGGGAAGGAAGAAGAGGCTGACTCTATAAACCGCTTAGAGAGGGCTGGAAAGCACTGTGAAGCGGCATATAAGTCTTAAGTGCTATTTTCCACCTTCTCAGGTACACGCTGGGCTTAAGGTGTCCTAAGTCCAAACTGAAAAAAGTGACTTATCAACCTTTCCTCTCCGGTATTTAATTAGGCTGGACTGGATGACCTCCAAGCTCCCTTCCAACTCTGTTATTCTGCTCTTTTGAACCGTTTTTGGCCCTTATGACCGTTGCCCCATCCGCACAGTCAGCCGATCCAAATTCAGACCCTTAGCAGCAACTGGCCGGTATTTATCATGGCCGCAGCATCCCGGGGGGTGGGGTCACCTGATTCCCCTTTTGCGATCTTCTGACAAAGCAGTCAATGGGGATGCCCGGCTCACTTAACAACCGTATGACCCTCTTATTAATTACAGGGATTCACTTAACAACGGTGGCGAGGAAGGCCGTGAAATGGGGCAAAACTCACTTATCAAACCGCCTTGCTTAGGAACCAAAAGTTTGGGCTCAAATTATGGTCATAAGTCGTACTAAATTGGTGGACCTGTGAAATGCTGTAGAGATGCTTAGACTTCAGCAAGGCATTCGACAAAGTAGACCACAACCTACTTCTTGGCAAGCTAGGGAAATGTGGGGAAGACAGCATCACCACCAGATGGATTTGCAACTGGCTGACCAACCGTACTCATTGAGTAGTCCTTAATGGGCCTAGGTCTACATGGAGGGAAGTAAGCAGTGGGGCACCCCAAGAATCCGTCATAGGCCAGTGTTCTGACCCCCTCCTCCGTCCAGTAATGAAAGCCGAGACAAGCTTAACTAGAATGTACTTTAATAGCAAGACCAAAATCTCGGTCGCTGAAAGGCAAGCAAAACAAACAGATAAGGACCTTGGCAGCAACTCAGACAAACCTTGGCAGCAATCCAACCTGCCAAGCTAGTTACGTTCTCTTTAGTCAATGCGTTGACTTCTGCAAGAGGGACGTGTCACAAGCAATCTTTTTTATAGTCTGGAGAGGAGCCTAATGACCACCAGCTGAGCGCAATTACCTCCTGTAATTGCATAATTTTTCCTGACGCCTAGTAGCTCTTCGATGGCGTGCATCCAGGAACAACTCACTGCTGGCTTCCGGATCACTCTCCCTTGTCTCCTCCCCACTGGTCCAAGGCTCATGCACCACCTGGTGGCCAACCAGCCTCTCTGCGCCCTGCTTGGAGTCAGAACCCTGTCCAGGGTCCTCCACATCCTCCAGAGCCGACTCAGAGGGCCCCTCGCTGTCAGAGTCTGGTGGCAGCTCCAACAGCTCCGGCTGGGCCACAACAGGCCAGTATAGACAATTTATATGATCCAACTTGGCCATTCTGTTTATCCAAGAAGAGCCACAGAGTGGGTTAAATGTATGAGGGCTTCCCCCTCTCCCTTTTCATTGCAGGAGCCTCAGGTGACCCGCAGCTCACCTGAAAATTGTGGTAAACCTACAACATTGTGTAAATTTGTTCTTCCTCATCCACGGGCAGAGGAATCTGGAAATTGGTGACATAAAAGGAAATCGTCAGGGCCCCCTGGGTAAAAAGGGTGGCAGTGACTTCGCTTTCTATTTGAACAGAACGCAGGTCTTAAAGATGCCAAGGATGGGCATCCCTTGTCTAGGCTGAATACAAAACAACACAGTTGGAAGGGACCTTGGAGGTCTTCTAGTCCAACCCCCTGCTCAGGCAGGAAGCCCGATACCATTCCAGGCAAAGGATTGTCCAATCTTTTCTTTAAAACTTCCAGTGTTCAAGAATTCACAATTCTGGAGGGAAGTTGCTCCATTGATTAGGATAGGATAGGAGGGGAGGGGAGGGGAAAGAATAAGGAATAGAATAGAATAGAATAGAATAGAATAGAATAGAATAGAATAGAATAGAATAGAATAGAATAGAATACCAGAGTTGGAAGGGACCTTGGAGATCTTCTAGTCCAACCCCCTGCTGGAAAACCTGTACCATTTTTTTCTTTAAAACTTCCAGTGTTGGAGCATTCACAACCTCTGGAGGAAAATTATTCCACCATATTGGATAGGATAGGATGGGATGGAGAATGGGAAGAGGGGAGAGGAGAGGAGAGGAGAGGAAAAAAAAGAAGAAGAGGAGAAGAAAGAAAGAGAAGAAGAGGAGAAGAGAGGAGAAGACTTGGAAGGGACCTTGGAGGTCTTCTAGTCCAACCCCCTGCTCAGGCAGGAAGGCCTACATACCATTTCAGACAAAGCCTTGTCCGATCTCTTAGAAACCTCCAGTGTTGGAGCATAAAGAACTTCTGGCAGCTTTGCAAGACTAGCCTATAAAAAAAACCAATCTTGGGTGGTTGAGGGTCCAGTTGAGGGTCCAGCCTGTGGTTCTGTGTGAGCCCCAAGTGCCGGCCGATGGCTGAGGATGACCGGATGCCCCTTGTGGGGGGCTCTTCCCATCCCAGGGCTGTTTCTGCTGCCCCTTCCATCCTAACCCAAGGGCTTCTTGGCGCCTCACTTTGCGTCCGCATCCTTCTCTGAACCTTTTGCAAACTCTCGGGATGCGTCAAAGGGCTCCCCTCCCTCTCCTCTCCCCCCCCCTGCAACTCCCCCTCCCTCCCCCAAGAACCCCACCGCAGGGAGGGCCGAGCCGGGCTGTCCGTTCCTCTCTCAAGAAAGTGAGATTTATGAGACTCCAACGCTGCCGAATAAACTATTTACAGAGTGAGGCTTTGAATAGTTGAGCTCCGTCCGGCCTGTCGGGAAGGCTGGGCGGCCGCCGGACAAACGTAAACCCAGCATTTTTCCATTCCGCCAAAGCCAGATAAATCTTCAGGCCCTTCGGAAGCTCTTTTATTTTCCTCTCTTTTCTCTCTTTTTCTTTCTTTCTTTCTCTCTCCTTCTTTCTCTCTCTTTTTCTCTCCTTCTTTCTTTCTCTTTCTTTCTTCCCTTCTTTCTTTCCTGTATTCTGTTCCTTCTTTTCTTTTTTCTCTTTCTTTCCTTTCTCTTTCTTTTTCTTTCTCTCTCTTTCTTTCTCTTTTTCTTTCTTTCCATTCTTTCTTTCCTTCTTTCTCTTTCCTGTATTCTGTTCTTTTTTATTTTTTCTCTTTCTTTCCTTTCTTTCTTTCTTTTTCTCCCTTTTCTTTCTTTCTTTCTTTCTCTTTCTTTCCTTCTTTCTTTCCATTCTCTTCTTTCTTTCCCTTCTTTTTTCTCTCTTTCTTTCCTTCTTTCTTTCTTTCCATTCCTTTCTTTCTTTTTCTTTCTTTCCTTCATTCCACTCTTTCTTTCTTTCTTACCTTTTTTTCTCTTTCTTACCCTTCCTTCCTTTCTTTCCTTCTTTCTTTCTTTTCTTCCTTCCTTCCTTTCTGTCTTTCTTTCCTTTCTTTCTTTCCTTTATTCCTTCCCTCCTTTCTTTTTTTTCTTTCTTTTCTTTCTTTTTCTTTCTTTCTTTCCTTCTTCCTTTCTTTTCTTCCTTCCTTCCTTTCTCTTTATTTCTTTCCTTTCTTTCTTTCCTTTATTCCTTCCCTCCTTTCTTTCTTTCTCTTTCTTTTCTTTCTTTCTTTCTCTTTCTTTCCCTCTTTCTTTCCTTCTATCTTTCCTTCTTTCTTTTTTCTTTAAAAAAGGGACTGTCAAATCATTTTCCAGAGCTCTTCTTGCCTTGCCTTCCCATGCAACCCAAGCTTCTAGTTCTTACTATTTTGTGTTTTTTTTAAAAAAATCGGACTAGAGCTGGAAGGAACCCTGGATGTCTCCTAGTCCAACCCCCTGCTCAAGCAGGAGACCTTATAGCCAGGATGGCGAAGTTCTGCCACTTGGGCCACAGGTGGCACATGGGGCCATATTTGCTGGCACGGCAGCCCTCGGCAGTCCTCAGCTCCGGCATGCGATGCACACGCTGGCCAGCTGATTTGGGGGCTTCTGGAGGGCCGGGGGAGGCCGTTTTTGCCCTTCCTGGGCTTCAGGAAAGCCTCCAGAGCCAGGGGGGGGTGTGAAGATTCCCTCCCACATGCGGGAATCACTCACGCATGCACAAGTGGGGGGGAGCACACACGCACTCAATAGCGCACACACACACAGTTTTGATGCACCTTTGGAGAAAGATTAGCCATCACTGCCTTGCAGACAAATTGTTGTCCAGTCTCATCTTCTTAAATGCCTCCAGTGTTGGAGCATCCGCAACTTCTAGTGGCAGGCAGTTCCACTGGTGAATTGTCCTCACTGTCAGGAAATTCCTCCTTAATTCCAGGTTGCTTGTCTCCTTGACTGATTTCCATCTATTGTTTCTTGTGCTGCCCCCCTTGTGCTTTGGAGAATAGGCTGACCCTTCAGAATAGAGTAGAACTGGAAGGGCCCTTAGAGGTCTTCTAGTCCAACCCTCTGCTCAATCAGGAGACCCCAGTTGACCCCCCCCTCTTCTTTGTGGCACCCCTCAAATACTGGAAGGCTGCAATCCTGTCCCCCCCCCGGGTCCTTCTTTTCTCTAGGCTGGCCATGCCCAGTTCCTGCAACCGTCCTTCCTATGTTTTAGCCTCCAGGCCTTTAATCCTCTTCGTTGCTCTTCTCTGCACTTTTTCCAAAATCTCAACATCTTCTTTGTAATCAAAACTGGATGCAATTATTCCAGATGTGGCCTTACCAAGGCTTTGCAAAGGGGCACTAATCCTCCACGCGATTTTGATTCTATGCCTCTGTTTACACAACCCAGGATTGCACCAGCCTGCTTTAAGGGATCTTAAATATGATAAATAGAGTGATTTTAATGCTTCAATAGTTCTCAGCTTTGGGGTCTGTCTCTGCCTCAGCCGAGCAAGTTCCTGTATGTATGCTCTGCAGAAGGATAAAAGAAAAAGACCCTCCCCCCCCCAAAAAAAAGGGTGTCAGTGCAAAAAATTGTATTTTTAACCAGTTTTTACTACGGCAGAAAGCTAGGCATTGATTTTTTAGCTTGCCGTTGAAAAATTATCCGGTCGTCCGGTCTGGAGCAAGTGATGGCTTGCAACTCTCCTCCGGCAGGAAGGTTGTGTTAGTTGTGCCACAAAGGGGGGATCCACACAAAAGACCTCCTGTTTTCCTCAAGTGGTTCTTTTTAATGAATTGCTCCCCCCCCACCCCCCACCCCCGCCGCCTGCTTTGGATATTCACCACACTAGTCGCTGTTGTTGTTTTAAAAAGGCAATTTACTCATGTCGGTTTTTTACTCTTTTTTGAACGCACAGTGCTTTCTTTTTTTTTTGTTCAGAAGAAAACGGTAAAAAATGATAATAATTAAAGAGCAAGAAGCGAAAGTCAAGTGAACTTTGGTACCATTTCTGTGCAATAAATTAAAACAAAACAACGAAAACAAAAAACAAATAAACCACAAGGAAATTAAGCCGGAAATCCAGATAGAACAATCCCGGAGAGCTCCAAACGCACTTTGGACGATAGCTAAATAAATATATCATAAGTTAAACGTTGAATAAATAGAGTTCATCTATAATAAAATAAAGAGATTATCGCATCAACTTCTTAAGCCGAACTCGATGAGAAAGTTTAGGACAGCCCACAGGCGAAACGAGAGCTCCGGATTGGTGGAATAAAAGTAAGGGGCAGCTGTCAATTTTGCAAAGCAGGGAGGTTTAACATAGGCAGAAGGGGCCCAGGGTCCAGGGCCCCACTAGGCAAGGGATGCCAGGGGCTCCTAGTTGGGAAAACATTTCCCTTATAGGTACACCTCGACTTACAATCATCCGTTTGGAGACTGTTCAAAGTTACCATGGCACTCAAAAACGTACAACTCTTCCAGCATTCCCACGGTCACATGATCAAAATTGGGGGGACCTGGCAACTGGCATGTACTTATGACGGTTGAGGGTCCCATCCGATGGTCATAGCATCCTCCCAAGTGACTTTCCCATCAGGCTTCTGACTTGTTTGGGGGCACGTCACATTTTTCAATGATCAATTTCCAAACATTAAAAGGTAAAAGTAAAGGTTCCCCTTGCGCATATGTGCCAGTCGTTCCTGACTCTAGGGGACAGTGCTCATCTCCGTTTCAAAGCCGAAGAGCCAGCGCTATCCGAAGACGTCTCCGTGGTCATGTGGCCGGCATGACTCAACGCCGAAGGCGCACGGAACGCTGTTCCCTTCCCACCAAAGGTGGTTCCTGTTTTTCTACTTGCATTTTACATGCTTTCGAACTGCTAGGTTGGCAGAAGCTGGGACAAGGAACAGGGAGCTCCCTCCGTTACACGGCACCAGGGATTCAAACCGCCGAACTGCCGACCTTTCTGATCGACAAGCTCAGCATCTCAAAAGTTACGGCGTTCCTTGGGAATCGCAAAGATATTTTGGTTACTTTAATAGAATGTTTAATAGCTGCTGTGATGTGCTTAGCGGCTGGGGCAAAAGCAGTCGTAAAACGAGGTGCAACTTAGTGAACTGCCTTGCTTAGTAACAGAAATCCTGGCCCCTGTTTTGGTCGTAAGTCGAGGACTACCCGTAGGAGAGCTGGGACGGGAAAGGAGAATTTGCTAGGGTGAAGCCCCTTCCGTTAATTCCTACCCTAAAAGTCTGGGGTTGAGGCAGTGGTGGGATTCAGTCAGTTCGCACCTATTTGGGAGAACCGGTTGGTAACTTTCTAAGCAGTTCGGAGAATCGGTTGTTGGAAGAAATATTTTGTTTTTTTCCCACTTTGCAGGGCTAATCCTGTAAGGAAGGCAGGAAGGAAACATTCTGGTGTTGTTTCTAGCCTCAACTTTATCGACCTGCTTCCAGAAACTGCCTCTATGGTTAAGCTTTATTACATTGTAACACTAAGTCAAAATGCACATCGACCTGAGTGATGTTGAGTTGGCCATGCCCACCCAGTCACATGACCACTGAGCCACGCCTAGTGGGAGGCAGGGGGGGCGGCGATAGGGGGTGGGAGAACTCTGGTCAGCCCCAAGGTGATCGAGATGGAATTGGGGGTGGGGATTTTTTACTCCCCTCCTCTCTCTGGGGAGGATGGGCAGTGAGCGGGGTGGGGGGGGGGCAGGTTTGAAAGAAGAGTTTGAGCCTGAGAAGGGGAGAGGGGCTCCGGGGTGGGGCTGACAAGGAGGAGCGTTAGGAATGGGGCCCTGCCCAAGGAAGGGAGGAAGGGTGGAGGGAAACCAGCTGGACTGGCACAGATGGGCACAGAAAGTGTGGGGCACAGCAGCCTGGGAGTTCCTGAGGGGTTAAAAGGATTCCCATTTTTGGAGGAAAGAGAAACCAGTTTGCGCCAGCGGCTGCCCATCAATCCTGGTGGCACATCCCAGGGGGGCATGGACTACACTCCCCTCGCTGAGGAGGATGGGTTCGGCAGTCTAACATACCAAAAGTAAGGAAGCCGAGAGAGAGAGGGAGGGAGGGAGGGAGAGAGAGAGAGGGAGGGAGAGAGAGAGAGACGACTGGCATAGTTTCAAAAGGGAAGCCCCAGAGCTGGATGGGTTGATCCCTTCTGCCTGGGGAATCCAGGTGAGGGATCCAGGTGGGCAGCACCGCAATCCTGCCCCGCAGGAAGGAAAGCCTTTGCAGAACCCTCCAAGGCCTGTGGGTCTCCCCTCCACCAATGCAGTCAGGAAGGGTCAGAGCCGTGGACCCAGTCCTGGGGTGCCAACACACCCATGGCGACTCCATCAGGGGTGTCCACTGCTCCGCACACCCAGGTAGCACCAAATGCCACGGGGGAAGCATTTCTCAGCCCGTTAACCCAGAGAGAAGAAACAGGCCTGGGGATTCCTGAAGAGACCCCCATATCCCCCCCCTCTCCTTCCTTGGCTAAGAAGTTGCTCCACAGAAGGACAGAGTGCAAAACCCTGACCTCAATAGGGACCTTGGGGCAAATTGGGCGTGCTCTATTCCAAGTGGCTAGTCCTTATGGACTTCTGGACACAAATGCTCTGAGGTCCAAGAGTGGTAGAACCAGCTCACAAACTGCCAGAGAGGCGAAGGTGACTGGCATTGCCATCCCTGATTGCCCAAGGAACAGATCAGAACGCCAGGAAGGGGAAGGGAGGTGGGTCTTGGCAACATGGGTTCTGGGTTCCTCAAGATGTCCAGAGGGACATTCCCACCTCTGTGGTGGAAAGTCACAAACATAGCTGGAGACCCCAGGGACCCTTCCTTCCTCGCACCTAGCAGGACCTAAATCTGAGAGCCCCTCTTTTGTGCCCCCACCGTCTCCCCCCCCCATGGAAGAGGCTTCATTCATACTTATTTGTGAAAGGGGGCAGTCAAAAAAGTCAAGATGGCTGCCATGCCCGCACTATGGAGACAGGGGGAAAAAAGGATAGGACAATATGGATGGGATTAGGATTGGGTTAAATAAGACTTCTCTACATTCCTTTCCTTCCTCTCCTCCATCCTGTCTGTAATTTCTTTGGTCACTCTTGACGGTGTCCAAGGTGTGAAATATTAGTGTGACTTCCTCAACTGCTGCTTCCTCAAAGAGAATTTTGGGGTCTGGAGATGGGGACAGAAGTGGGAGGGGGATGGCAATGAGGATGCTGAATCTCATTATGTTTGTGAACGGGAAAGGAAGAGAAGGGCTATTAAAATGTTGGGAAGACTTGTCGTGAATCCATGTCTTGTGAGGATTGGAGAAAGATGGGGGTGGGTTGAGCTTGCAGGGAAGAAGGTTGAGGGGGGGCACAAGAGGGTCCTCAAAACTCTGAAGGGCTGCCAGCTTGCAAAGAGTTCAGACTTCTCAGAGGCTCCCAAAGGTGAGAGTAGAACGAATGGGATTAAATTTCAAGGATGTAACTATGGATTAAACCAGTGTTTCTCCAACTTGGGCCCCTTGAAGGTGGGTGGACTTCAACTCCCAGAATTCCCCAGCTAGCCAAGATGTCCACTCGTCTTCCAGGGCCCAAGGTTGAGCAACACTGGATTAGATATTAGGAATTTGTTGGGTTAACTTTAGCACACAGTTCCTGCCCCTTTCGTGGAGCTTTTCAGAGACTGGATAGTCTCGGGGGAGTGGACCTGATGACCTCTGAGGTCCAGGATACCCTCCGGGATGCTGAAACGCCAGCCCTTCTTAGTCTACAACCTGTCCCCTAAAAGGAAACTAAGTTACTGGTCCTCAGGATCTCTTTGTGCCGTAAGGATTTTGGGAACATCTGCCTTGTATTAAACCCACTCTATTGGCCTCGTCTTAACGCAGGATGTTTGGCAGGGGTACCTCCCTCCCAGCAGGCCTCAAAGTTTGAACCCGGGGCCTTCTGCCATTCCCCAACAGGTGTCTTGTGTCTGAACGACACACCGATCTTCCCCTCTTAAATTCAGCTCTGCAACATTGAAACGGACTCCATTAAGAAGTTGATGAAATGCCAACAAAAGAATGAGCTTTTTGTACATATCCATCAATATTTTAGACTAAGGTCCATATATATATAATTTTTACACAGTCCTGTTGATCACGGAGCTTGTGCATTAACGTAACATTACGATCCTCGACTGACGAGAGAAGGGAAGAATTCCACAACCTGTCAGCCTCTTCTCCTGCCCGTCTTTCTTTAAAGAAACGAACTCTTGGCCTGACAGACAGGAATTGAGGCCCCGCTTTGGTTCCCAAATGGAATCACTTAACGGAGGACCTCCCAGGCTTCTCCCCGTGCAGACTCTCAGCGGTTGATCCAAGATGTCAGCAGATGCAATCTGTCGAAAATCACAGGCGGGACCCCTTCCTCCTGCACGGAAATCTGGGAATGAGTTAAGCGCCCTCGTTTTTTTTCTCCCCAACCACACAATGTCAGTCCGGAGAAGCCGAGAATACATGTTGGTCAAGACTCAAAAGAACGGCCTTCTGCCTGGTGCCTCATCACCCCTCTGGTCAGAAGGTGGAAGTTATTAAGTGAGGTCCCAAAGTATAGCTATCTCTGCTCCCCAGCTGCTCGGCATATCCTGCCAAAGATGCTGTTTCCTCGGCCGTGAGTCCTTTGGCCCTGGGCCTCCACCACCATCCTTAATGCAGTTGTCCACATCTGGTCCTCTCTCATCTGCTCTCCTTCCGCTTTCCTACTTGGAGGTGCATCCTGGCTGCTACCCCATGGGTGAAGCCTAGGGAGAATGGAGACTCTCTTCCTTCTCGTTGGCGTTTCCTCCTCCCGGTCACACGCAGCCGCATTCCTTGGCCGACACCTCGTTTACGGTGTAGTATCGGTTCCCCGTGTCCAAGAACGAGACGTCGTCCTCGTACGACAACGGTCGGCAGCACGGACGAGCCCGCACCTTCTCCTTCCGGATCTTCCTCATGCTCCGCACATGTTTCAGGGAGACGTCGTAGTTCCGCACGGCCGAGTCGCAGGTCCCGCTGCAGTAGCGGAAGAGGACCGTCTCGTCCGAGTTGTAGCCCAGGCCTAGCTCGCTGATGGTCACCTCCAGCTCCTTGAGGGAGCAGGGTTTGTGGCGGGCCTTGGCGCGCTTCATCCGGTTGCCGGCTTTGGCAAAGAGAGGCAGCTCGTGTCCTCCCGAGTTCATGGATTGGCTGTAGCGCTCGATCAGGGTGGAGATCAGCTGGTGGATTTCCCCCTCCGTGTAGCTCTCAAACAAAGTGCTGTCTGTAATCAGAAGAGGGACAGAGGTCAGCAAGGGGAGAGAAACATGTGCACAGGGGTCGTCTGTGGGAGCTACGTTGGAGACCAATTTGCTTCCAGGTCAACCCAATTCAAGGTGCTGTGGTCACGTTTAAAACCCTGCATGGCTTAGGACTGTGTTATCTAAAGGACCATCTCTTCTTGGTTACACCCCCCTCACCCAGCAGAGCAGGGAGGTAGGGAATGGGTGTGGGTCCCCTCTCCTAACAGAGGGACAAAAGAGAAGGGCCCTCCCTGTGGTGGCTCCCTCCCGATAGAACAGTGTTTCTCAACTTGGCGACTTTAAGTCCCGTGGACTTCAACTCCCAGAATCCCCCAGCCAGCTGTGCTGGGGGATTCTGGGAGTTGAAGTCCACGGGACTTAAAGTCGCCAAGGTTGAGAAACGCTGTTCTATAGAACCTCAGAGCTGCGGTGGCACAGTGGTTAGAGGGCAGTACCGCAGGCGACTTCTGCTGACTGCCGGCTGCCTGCAATTTGGCAGTTCGAATCTCACCAGGCTCAAGGTTGACTCAGCCTTCCGTCCTTCCGAGGTGGGTAAAACGAGGACCCAGATGGTTGGGGGCAAGAGGCTGACTCTGTAAACCGCTTCTCTGTGAAGGGGGCCTATGAGTCTAAGTGCTACCGCTATCATCCCTGGGGAGATAAGGCTACCCCCACCCACCCCCGATTTGACACTCTTTCGCAAGCCCTGAAGCAGGGGTGAAATTCAGCCGGTTCTGACATGCCTCCCCCCCCCCCACAACCCCCTGCCTTGCACGAAACAGAAAAACGTAGAAAGTGACAGCAGAAAAAGATCTAGTGATCCAGTGGATTTTTGCCCTTTGAATTTTGATTTTGGTATAGCAATAGCCCTTAGATTTATATACCACTTTACAGTGCCTTACCGCCCTCTCTAAGCGGTTTACAGAATCAGCCTCTTCTCCCCTAACAACCTGGGTCCTCATTTTTACTGACCTCAGAAGGAAGGACGGAAGCCTGAGTCAGCCGGGTCAGGATCGAACTGCTGGCAGTGAGCAGTGAGTTAAGCTGCAGTGCTGTATCTTAACCTATTGCGCCTCCATGGCTCTGTGTTTCCTTGTTAATTAAGGGGTGTTTTTAAAATTATTTTTATTTATCTTTTTGTGCGAGCTGACGGGCGTGTGTTTATCCCACGCGTGACGAAGCATGCGAAAGTTTGACCACGCTTTTCCCCGCCATGTGCTGGGATAAAGTGTAGCTGACTGCAAATCAGAAGTTTGACTTAGTGCCTTTAAAGTTTTAATGGTCTTAGTTTTATAGTTGTAATATGACTTTTACGGGGCTTCAACTTTTCAGTGGGAGCTGCCCAGAATTCCTTCTAAGCTGGGTGGCCGCATTAAAGTTTTAAACGAATAAATAGATCCTAATCTATTTATTACCTAATCCTAAAAATATTCATTGGTGTCCCAACGAGGCCTCGGGAAGAAAATGAAAGAATCATGATGACAGACTTTATAAGGTCTCATTTAGTGGCCTTTCAAAGTTACGACACCAAGTGGAGATGAAATAATAAGGAAGACTCTGGACTGTGCTGCGATGGGCAAGTTAACAAGTATTTAAGTATTTAATAAATTTATAGGCCGCCCAATCCCGAAGGACTCCGGGCGGCTTACAGAAATACATTTCCAAAAATAAAGAATTAAAAATAGAGAGAATTTTAAAAAAAAACAGATTAAAAGATCACTTCATGCACTCAATCTAGGTGGGGCTGGACCTCATTCATGAGGTCAACAGCCCCAGGCCTGCTGGAATAGCCAGGTCTTAGTAGACTTCCAGAAGGCCGAGAGAGTGGGAAGGGTCTGGATCTCCGGGGGTAGCTCGTTCCATAGGGTCGGAGCGGCTACAGAGAAGGCTCTCCCCCGGGGAGTCGCCAGACGACATTGTCTGGTCAACGGCACCTGGAGAAGGCCCATCCTGTGCGATCTTATCAGCCGTTGGGAGGTATGTGGCAGAAGATGGTCTCATAGATATCCGGGTCCCAGACCATGTAGGGCTTTAAAGGTAATAACCAGCACCTCGAAACGTGTTCGGAACAAAAGAAATCCGAAGGAAAAGAAGAGAGAGAATATTATTTGGTCTGGGGAAAACGGTACAATGACTAACGATAAGTAGCTGAGAAAGATAAAAATTATAAATAAAGGATAAATGTTACACACTTAAACGAGGGATAAAGTTTGTCTGATAAGGTAGATAAGTAAATGATAATGAAATAAGAGGGTTAGAAATGGTGAAACTCAGGGATAAGGGATTAGGAGGAAAAATATTGTATATAAAAATACGTAGCGATCTAAAACTGCTATCAGAAGGAACATCTTCATTCATTCAGCGTGTTGTATAAATGTAGTCTATCTCTTTGTATTTGTGTGTTTAAAATAAAATATATATATTTTTAAAAAAAACAAAGTCACAACAGCCCCCAAAAAGAGACTTACGACCATTTTTCACATCTACGACCTCATGCATGCCCCGTAGCCATGTGTTCAAAATTCGGCCACTGACTCATAGTTATGACGGTTTCTGTGTGTGTGTGTGTGTATGTGATACAATCCCCTTTTGCAACCTTCTGACAAGCCAAATCCGTGGGGGAGACAGAATCACTTAACAACCGGGTCACTCACATCACAACAGGCAGGGATTCGCTTAACAGATGTGGCAAGAAAGATCGTGAAACGGGACGAAACTCGCTTAGCAACCGTCTCGCTGAGCAAGGTAAGTTTCGGGCACGACCGTGGTCGTGAATTGAGGACCACCTGTGCCTATGAAGCTGGGCCAAGATTCTTTACATGTGCGCAAGCTGACCGGCTCTCTGGAGCGTGTAAACATACGCGCCTGTAGGGATTACAGATTGTGCCTTGCATAATGTCCGCCCTGTTTAATGAACGTTCAAAATGATGGTGGCACTGAAGAAGTACTATTACGACCATCCCAGCATCCCCCACAGTCTTGTGATCGAGATAGGGGCTCTGCAACCACCAGATGTTTATAACCCTCGCAGCATCCGGTGATCAGATTCACAGATTGAGTTGGAAGGGACCTTGGAGGTCATCTAGTCCAACCCCCACCCACCCAAGCAGGAGACCCTACACCATTTCTGACAGATGGAAATCCAATCTCCTCTTGAAAGCCTCCAGGGATGAAGCTCCCACAACTTCTGGAGGCAACTTCTCTTCCATGGGTTGATTGTTCTCACTGTCAGGAAATTCCTCCTTATTTCCAGGTTGAATCTCTCTCCATCCATTCTTCCTTCTTTGGCCTTCGGGTGCCTTGGAGAATAGCTTGACCCCCTAACTCCTCTCTGTGGCAGCCCCTCCCTCAAATATTGGAAGATGCTCTCCTGTCTCCCCTGGTCCTTCTTTTCATTTAACTAGACATATCCCCAGTTCCTGCAACTGTTCTTCGTATGTTTTATCCTCCAGTCCCCTAATCCTCTTTCTTGCTCTTCTCTGCACTCTTTCCAGAGTCCCAACGTCTTTTCTACATCATGGTGATCACAACTGGGTGCAGTACTCTAGGTGTGGACTTACTGAGGCTTTACAAAGTGGTATTAGCACCTCCCTTAATCTTGATTGTATCCCCCTGTTAATGCAACTTATTATTGCATTGGCTTATTTGGCTGCCGCTGCAGTTGAGTTCATTTTAGCTGCTTAAAGGCTCCAAGATCCCCCTCACAGTGACTGCAATGAAGCCAGGTTTCTCCCAATCGACATATATTTTAGGCCTTGGGACAATGGTTAGCCACTGGACAGACCAAGATCCACCTGACTGCCCTTGATATCATCCCCCCAAAAGGAGATTTCAAACACTTCAAAGGCCAGGCAGACTCCATCCACGATTTTGCAAGTCAAACAGGGCTCTGACATCCCTCGGCTTACGACAGTTCCATTTAGTGTCCCTTCGAAGTAACAACGGCACTGAAAAAAAGTGACTTATGACTGTGTTTCACACCTATGACCATTGCGGTATCCCCACGGTCACGCGATTAGAATCCAGGCGCCCGGCAACCAGGGATGGAGGCCCCCACAACCTCTGGTGGCCAGCTGTTCCTCTGGCGAATTGTCCTCACTGTGAG
This sequence comes from Thamnophis sirtalis, assembly GCF_051295495.1. Lineage (NCBI taxonomy): Eukaryota > Metazoa > Chordata > Lepidosauria > Squamata > Natricidae > Thamnophis > Thamnophis sirtalis. The sequence continues at coordinate 182,434,938 of NW_028261381.1, read as the reverse complement.
GAAGTTTCTCCTAAGCTGCAGGTTGCTTCTCTCCTTGATTAGTGTCCATCCGTTGCTTCCTAACTTGCCCTTTGGCACTTTGGAGAATAATAAGGTGAACCCCCCCCCCCTGTTCTTTGGGGAAGCACCTCAAATGCACCGGATCACTGCTATCATACCCTAGTCTTCGCTTGGGCGAAGAAATCCAGAGGCTGGTACACCTGTGGGTGCCTGGCTACCTGGTCTCCAGGTTGGGATTCAAATAATTTAACAACCGGTTCTCTGCCCTAATGACCAGCTGGGTAGGCGGGGCTCGGTGGTCATGTGATCTTGTGGGCGTCGCCAAGTCAATGCCACTCAGATCGATGGGCACTTCGCCTTAGTTGTTATAATGGTAATAAGGGTTAGCTCCTGCCACATACCTCCCAACAACCCATAAGATCTCACAGGCTGGGCCTCCTTCGGGTACCGTCAACCGGGCAATGCCGGTTGGCGACCCCTCGGGGGAGGGCTTTCTCTGTAGCTGCTCCAACCCTGTGGAACGATCTACCCGCAGAGATCCGGACCCTTCCCACTCTCTCGGCCTTCTGGAAATAGCAATAGCAGTAGACTTATATACCGCTTCATAGGCCTTTCAGCCCTCTCTAAGCGGTTTACAGAGAGTCAGCATATTGCCCCCAACAAGCTGGGTCCTCATTTTACCCACCTCGGAAGGATGGAAGGCTGAGTCAACCCTGAGCCGGTGAGATTTGAACCGCTGAACTAGCAGTAGCCTGCAGTGCTGCATTTAACCACTGCGCCACCTCGGCTCTTAATGGAAAGCCATTAAAACCTGGCTGTTCCGGCAGGTCTGGGGCTGTTGACTCTAAAATACGGTCCAGCCCCATTTAGAACGGAGTGTATGGTGTATTGTTTTTTAAATCTACCTTTTTTTCCCCCCTGTATTTTATTTTTGATTTTGTTTCTGCATTGTAAGCCGCCTGGAGATTGGGTGGCATATAAATGTTATTAAACTCTAAACTCTAGCTGGAGAGGCAGTTTCTGTAAGCAGGGTGATAAAGATTAGGCTAGAAACAACACCAGAATGTTCCCTTCCTGCCTTCCTTACAGCAATGTTTCTCAACCTTGGCAACTTGAAGATGTCCAGACTTCAACTCCCAGAATTCCCCAGCCAGCATTCGCTGGCTGGGGAATTCTGGGAGTTGAAGTCCGGACATCTTCAAGTTGCCAATGTTGAGAAACACTGCCTTACAGGATTAGCCCTGTAAAGTGGGGAAAAAACCAAAAGATTTATTCCAAAAAACCGGTTCTCCGAACTGCTTAGAAAGTTACCAACCGGTTCTCCCGAATCGGTGCGAACTGCCTGAATCCCACCACTGCAGCACTCCCACAAGCGGGAAGATCAGCTGGCAAGCATGCCCACGTGCGCAAAGAGAGGGCTCTGCCTGCCACCTCTGGCACCTGTGCCATGGCTTGGTCATCACTGCCCTAGTCCTTCTTTTCATTAAACGAGACATCCAACAATCCCAGCAACGGTTCTTTGTACTGTTTTAGCCTGCAGCCCAGGGGTGGGCGTCCTGCGTCCTAGGAAGCATCAGCGACTCAGGCCCGCCACGCAACGCCAACCTGTTCTCCTACGGCGGCGCCATCCGCGTAGAACAATTTTCATTCCCCACATTTAATTCTTTTTCTTAACGTTTTGCGCGTGCGCAAACCCATTTATGTGCAAATGCGCGCCCGCGCAGAGCGCACATCAGGGGTTGCGCGCGGGTGCAAGATTTGCACGCGCGCTTGCCGCCGTCCCCTAATCCTCTTGGTTGCTCTTCTCTGCACTCTCTCTCTCGAGTCTCCACCTCTTTTTTTAATATCGTGGCAGCCAAAATATTGGGCGCAAATATTCCAAGTGTGCTCGTACCAAGGCATTGTAAAGAGGTAACCCGTCAAAAGCGCGGAGGACAAAATCGCGCTCGATGAAAGCGTGCATGTGACGTCATCACAGCGCGACGAAAAAAATTAAAAATTGAAATAAAATTAAAAATTGAAATAAAATTAAAATTAAAGCAAGCCGATTCACATAAAGGTAAAGGTTAGGTTTAGGGTTAGGGTTAGGGTTAGAGCGTTAGCGTTAGGTTTAGCGTTAGGTTAAGGGTTAGCGTTAGGTTTAGCGTTACGTTAACGGTTAGGTTTAGGGTTAGATTTAGGGTTAGGTTAAGGGTTAGGTTTAGGGTTAGGTTTAGGGTTAGATTTAGGGTTAGATTAAGGGTTAGGTTTAGGGTTAGGTTTAGGGTTAGGTTTGGGGGGGTTAGGGTAAGGTTTTAGCTTTATTTTTACATTTTTCGATCACAGCGCGATGTTTTCGTCGCGCTGTGATGACATCAAATGCGCGCTTTCGTCGAGCGCGATTTTGTCCTCCGCGATTTTGTGGTGGAACCAAAAAGACTTAAGACCACGCACTTGTTTTGTTCCCCGAACTCCATTAATTCCACTGATGTTCTGCAAAGGACTCCATGCCCCCCTACAGAGCTGCTGCAATGCTTGAGGATTGGTAATAAGCATGAATAAACATTTGACTAATCCCATTTCAAAGGCCAACTCAGCTCGTGCCGTGAAGACAGTTCTGACTCTGGAATCTGAGACAGGAAGCCAAGAACCGCTTACTCAAAGGCAGACATCCCCTCGGACCAAATTCCCATGAAGTGAGTCAATCTGTAGAATGTCAAGCAACAAAAGATTTCTACCCAGCTTTGCACACTAACGTGCTGGACACCTCATCCAGCCCGGGGTCCTGTTTCCAAGCCTTACATGTCTGCGCAGCGGGTTACTGTATACACAATCAAAATCACGTATTAGTGTTGTTGTTGTTAGTTGCGAAGTCGTGTCGGACCCATCACGACCCCATGGACAACGTTCCTCCAGGCCTCCCTGTCGTCTCCCATCCTCCGGAGTCCATTGAAACTCACGCTGGCTGCTTCGGTGACTCCATCCAGCCACCTCCTTCTCTGCCATCCCCTTCTTCTTCTTTTGCCCTCCATCGTTCCCAGCATGAGGCTCTTCTCCAGGGAGTCCTTCTTCCTTCTCATTAGGTGGCCAAAGTCTTTTGAGTTTCCTCTTCAGGATCTGGCCTTCTAAAGAGCAGTCAGGGTGGATCTCCTCTAGGACTGACCGCTTGGATGGCCTTGCAGTCCAAGGGACTCAATGCAGGAGTCTTCTCCAGCCCCAGAGTTCAAAGGCCTCCATTCTTTGGCTTCCTTCCTTCTCATTAGGTGGCCAAAGTCTTTGAGTTTCCTCTTCAGGATCTGGCTTTCTAAAGAGCAGCCAGGGTGGATCTCCTCTAGGGCTGACCGGTTGGATGGCCTTGTGGTCCAAGGGACTCAATGCAGGAGTCTTCTTCTCCAGCACCAGAGTTCAAGGGCCTCCATTCTTTGGTTTCCTTCCTTCTCATCAGGTGGCCAAAGCATTTGAGTTTCCTCTTCAGGATCTGGCCTTCTAAAGAGCAGCCAGGGTGGATCTCCTCTAGGGCTGACCGGTTGGATGGCCTTGCAGTCCAAGGGACTCAATGCAGGAGTCTTCCTCTCCAGCACCAGAGTTCAAAGGCCTCCATTCTTTGGCTTCCTTCCTTCTCATGAGGTGGCCAAAGCATTTGAGTTTCCTCTTCAGGATCTGGCCTTCTAAAGAGCAGCCAGGGTGGATCTCCTCTAGGGCTGACCGCTTGGATGGCCTTGCAGTCCAAGGGACTCAATGCAGGAGTCTTCCTCTCCAGCCCCAGAGTTCAAGGGCCTCCATTCTTTGGTGCTCAGCCCTCCTTGTGGTCCAACCTTCACAGCCACCCGTTGCAACTGGGGAAACCATAAGCCTTGACTAGATGAGCTTTTGTTGGCAGGGTGAGGTCTCTGCTTTTTAGGATGCTGTCTAGATTTGCCATAACTTTCCTCCCCAGGAGCAAGTGTCTCTTAATTTCTTGGCTGCCGTCCCCATCTGCGGAGATCTTGGAGCCCAGGAAAATCTGTTGCTACCTCCATTTCTTCCCCATCTATTTGCCAGGAATTGAGAGGGCCGGATGCCATGATATTAGTTTTCTTAATGTTGAGTTTCAAGTCAACTTTCGCACACTCCTCCTTCACCCGCATCAAGAGGCTCTTTAGCTCCTCTTCACTTTCTGCCATTAAGAGCACTAGACGTTTTAGTACCACTTTATAAAATCTTAGTGAGAGAAGCACCTGGAATATTGCATCCAGTTTTGGTCACCACATTAACAAAGAAGACGTTGATGAGAGATATAAACGAGACTGGAAAAAATGGATTGACTATATACAAAACAAATAGGGGACTAAGAAATTACAGATAGCCTATGCTTAAGATTAGGAATAATCTAAACTGCTTAAAGTTAGTGCAACAGGAAGAAGCTGAGTTTAATGCAGAGATGTTATTAACTTCTTTTTTTTATTTCCTTTGTCTTAATATATTTTAGACTGTATTTGTTAAAAACCTATACCGTGTACGGGCTCTGGGAAGTCGGGGGGGGGGGAGGGAGGTGGGGTGTTAGGGGGGGGGATATATAGTATGTATTAGATTTTAAAGTAACGCGATTGCACTTGTATACTGTTGCTCTTTAATTCCACTGTAAAAATAGGACAAGCTGAATATATTAATAGATAGTAGAAATACACCGAAGGGAGGAGTAGAGGGATAGAAGAAAGAGGGGTAGAGAGGGTGGGAGAGAGGACTGGAGGGAGGGGGAGAAGGAAGGGAGGGAGTGTACCGGGAGAGAGGAGTGGTAGAGGGGGAGGGGAAGTAGGGTAGAGGGGAATGATGGAGGGAAGAGGGAAAGTTGGAGGGGGGCGAAAGAAAGGGTGTATGGAGGGTCGAAGAGGTACATTGGGTTTCTATTTTGGGGGGTATTGTTGACAAGAGGAATGGCTGTGTTTATTGTTTAATGTTATATGGCCCCGGTTATGCACAGTATATATGTGACTGTATGAAAATGAAAATGGAAAAATAAAAACACATTTACAACAACAAAGAAGATGTTGGAACTTTGGAAAAACTGCAAAGAAGCCTGGAGACTAAAACATATGAAGAATGGTTGCAGGATTTCGATTTGGCCAGTCTAGGTCAAAGGGGGGGGGCTGATAGCAGTCTTCCAGTATTTGAGGGGCTGCCCCAAAGAGGAAGGGGTTAACTTGTTCTCCAAAGCACCAGAAGGCAAAGCAAGAAACAACAGATGGAAATTACTCAAGGAGAGAAGCAACATGGAATTAAGGAGAAACTTCCTAACAGTGAGGACAATTAGTCAGTGGGATGACTTGCCTTCAGAAGTTGTGGGTGCTTCAATCACTGGAGGTTTTCAAGAAGAGATTGGACAACCACTTGTCTGAAATAGCATAGGATCTCCTGCTTGAGCAGGGGACTGGACTAGAAGACCTCCAAGGTCCCTTCCAGCTCTATTCCGAATTGAATTGTTCCGCTGCACTTCCAGCCTTTCAGAAGCACTCCCTAATCCTTCAAGGTTTGATTTAATTACCCACGCAGATCCACCCAGATCAGCTGCTTCTCGTACGAGTCTCATTCCTACACAAGCGTACAATTAAATCCAAATAAAATCTCACCATAAATAGCAGAGAAAAAAGAAAAAAAAATGTATCCCAGCCTTTGTTTTCTGCACAAACAGCCACAATTCCACTTAATCCTTTGTTCCCACTGACTCGGGAGGCGGGATCTGGATTTAATTGCAAAAAGGGTTATGCGGATTACCCTTCCGCAAAGCAGCTGATTGGGCTAGATCTGGGTCTTCCCTTGCAGCAATCTTGGTGTGATTAACTGATTATCTCTGTTTTAGATGTCGGTTTCCATCGGAGAGAAGCCCTTTTGGAAAAGTGGCTCTGCCTATTTTAATGAAAAGAAGAACTAGGGGTGACATGATAGCAACTTCCACAGTGGCGAAATTCAATTTTTTTTTACTACCCTTCTGTGGGCGTGGGTATGGTGTGGCTTGGTGGGCGTGGCAGGGGAAGGATACTGCAAAATCTCCATTCAGTCCCCAATCCGGAGCCAGCCAGAGGTGGCTTTTGCCGGTTCTCCGAACTATTCAAAATTTCCACTACCAGTTCTCCAAACTACTCAAAATTTCTGCTACTGGTTCTCCGAACTACTCAAAATTTCTGCTACTGGTTCTCCAAACTACTCAAAATTTCTGCTACTGGTTCTCCGAACTACTCAAAATTTCCACTACTGGTTCTCCGAACTACTCAAAATTTCTGCTACTGATTCTCCAAACTACTCAAAATTTCCGCTACCAGTTCTCTGAACTACTCAAAATTTCCGCTACCAGTTCTCCAAACTATTCAAAATTTCTGCTACCGGTTCTCCAAACTACTCAAAATTTCCGCTACCAGTTCTCCAAACTACTCAAAATTTCCGCTACCAGTTCTCCAAACTACTCAAAATTTCCGCTACCGGTCCTCCGAACTACTCAAAATTTCTGCTACCAGTTTTCCGAACTATTCAAAATTTCCACTACTGGTTCTCCAGAACCGGTCAGAACCTGCTAGATTTCACCCGTGATCTTCCAATATTTGAGGGGCTTCCCCAGAGACAAGGGGGTCAACCTATTCTCCAAAGTACCGGGAGAAGAAACAATGGGTGGAAACTAATCAAGGAGAGAAGCAACCTGGAACTAAGGAGAAATTTCCCAACACCGAGAACAATCAACCAGTGGAACTGCTTGCCACCAGACACTGTAGCTGCTTCAACACTGGAGGTTTTTAAGAAGAGACTGGACAGCCATTCATCCCAAATGGTCTGGGCTCTATACTATTAGAGAGAAGATGAGAGAAGGCCAACTCTGCTGATTGGACATGTCCAGAGAGCAGCACCTTCCGCCATTGCCAAGACAGCCTACCAACTGGAAGCCAATGGCCAATTAGGGACTTGTGCGTCAGGTGTCCAAATGAAGTCAGAGACACTGACATAAACTTGTAGTTTTATATCAACAAATGTAGTTCTCATCTATATTCACAGCAGACAAGATAGTCAGGAACACAGGAACATCATGAGGTAAATCAAAAGGTATACAGAGCACACGAAGAAAAAGGCGGGGGGGATCCACTTTTCACCCACAGCAACCAATCACAGTGTAGATTGCCACATACACGAGCAGATAATATCATCAGGAACACAGGAATATTGTGAGGTAAATCCAAAAGTATACACAGAAGAAAAAAGGCAGGGGGGGGAAACTCCGCTGTTACACCCACATCAACCAATCATAGCATAGATTGCCTCATGTATAAGCAGATTTTTTAGTCAGGAACATAGAAAAATCATGAGGTAAATCAAAAAGTATACACAGGGAAAAAAGGCGGGGGGGGGGAAGAAACTCCTCTTTTACATCCACATCAACCAGTCATAGCATAGATCGCCTCATGTATAAGCAGATTTTTTAGTCAGGAACATAGAAACATCATGAGGTAAATCAAAAAGTATACACAGGGAAAAAAGGCGGGGGGGAAAGAAACTCCTTTTTTACATCCACATCAACCAATCATAGCATAGATTGCTTCATACATGAGCAGACTAGATAGTCAGAAGCACAGGGACATCATGAGGTAAATCAAAAAGTATATACAGAAGAAAAAGGCAGGGAGGAAAGGAAAACTCCCCCTTTACAGGCCACCAATCACAGCTCAGATTGCCTCATGCATGAACCAGCACTCTCCTACCAATCAACTACAACTATGTGTTGTGGCCCCATTATATACTACTCTAGCTACTAAATTAAATAGCCTAACATAAACTAACAGCCTGAGGCCAACTGGAACTTAAGAGTACATGTCAGGCATGAAATCCTCTTACCTTCGCTACCGATTCGGAACCGGAAGCACATCCGTGAAGACATCTGGGTGGGTGGGCGGAGCCTCCCACTGCGGCCACTACCGGTTTGCCCGAACCGGGGTGAACCAGCAGAATACCACCTCTGGTACATGTAGTCCTCAACTTAAGACCATAACTGAGTCCAAAATCTCTGTTCCTAAGTGAGCCATTTGTTAAGTGAGTTTTGCCCCATTTTACGACCTTTCTTGCCACAGCTGTTAAGTGAATCACTGCAGTTGTAAAGTTAGTAACACGGTAGTCAAGTGAGCCTAACTTTCCCATTGACTTTGCATGTCGGAAGGTTGTAAGAGGGGATCACACATGACCCCAGGACACTGTAACCGTCATAAGTGCAAGTCAGTTGCCAAGCATCTGAATGTTGATCACATGAGCATGGGGATGCTGTAATGGTTGTAAGTGTGAAATGAGTCATAAGTCACCTTTTTTTGTGATGCTGTAACTTCAAACGGTCACTCAGGGAACGGTTGCAAGTCGAGGACCTGTAGAAGATCAGCTGAGATCAGGCCACCCGCAGGCCCTCGGAGTGGGATAAAACCCCTCAAAAGCGATGTCCCCCATTCCTGGACACACCCGTTGCACCAGAGAGAGAAAAGGAAGATCAGACACAATGACTTACACTGGGAGATCAGCGACCTGCGGCGTCCCAGCTCCCGTGGAAACCTTCTGGATCCCTGGGCCAACGAGGGAGAGGAGGAGGCGTCCGTGGCGGCAGTTCTGGAGAACAGCGACAAAGGGAAGGCAGCGGATTTGAGGCTCCGGCTGAGCACGTCTCTACAAATCAAAACGGAGAGCATGGAGCCGAAAACCATGATGCCTATGGCTGCAAACTTCCATACCTTCATCTTAGACCCAGTCAGGACATTGGAAATCTGGAAGACAGTCAAAAGCAACAGGCTTAATTCCACCTGTCCTCCCCGAAGATGCCACACCGGCAAAAATCCCAGGAAGTTGCACCCAGGGTTGACTTTTTCCCCACCACCATTTGACCCTGTCGAATGCAAACTCCCCAAGAGTCTACGGTGGGAAGAGCCAACCGCGTCCCCTGCTAGAAAACGGTGCCGCATTTGCAGAACCCCTGACTAATAAAGGACTTCTCGTTTTCCCACTTTGTGTATCCTTTCACCCCAACTGAATGTTAGATTGCGCCTTTAGCAGCAGCACCGGCATATAAATGAATAAGTCCATTTATTTCTTGCCCTCAGCCATTGCCCTTGGCTCTCTGTGCTACGGGGTTTATCAAACTATTGAAAAGTATAGGTGTAAAAAGAATGCGGAATGATTTATGTTGTTTAAACTTTGTTAGAAGGGACTACTTTAAAACAGAAGGTTAACTGACTCTTGCTGAAAGTATTATTTGAATATGTGGAATGACCCATGCTATTTAACTCTTATTAGAAGGGAAAGTTGGTTGAAATTACTTTGAGTTAGATTTTAAACAAATGTCAGCATAAACTTGACAGTGGTAAATATCAGACAAGTAAGGGATGAGGGTAAAATGCATGTGGAATGAACTACGTTATTTAAATCCTATTGGAAGAGAAAGTCGGTTGGAATTATCTTAAGATAGAAATTGATTTCTGTGTAAAGTAATACTTGATCTACGCTGCTTAAATTTTACTAAGAAGGGGAAGCTTGGTTAGATTATTTTGAATTATTGCTTGAAAAGGAGGTTAAGAAAGATCATTTACGCTGTTTAAATTTTATTAGAAGGGAAAGTTTGATTACTCTTCTGTAAAGTAATATTTGAATATGTGGCATGAACCACGTTGCTTAAATTTTATTGGAAGGGATCATAAGGTTTAGGAAGAGGAACGGGAGAGTCTACAGAAGGTTGGGGTAAATAGCAAAGAAGTAAGAGACGAGAATAAAATATAGATAGAATGATTTATACTATTTAAGCATAGATAAAGATGGGGGGCTGAGATCAACACAAAGAGTGGTTTCTTTTTTTCTTTTTTTTTCTTTTCTCTTTTCTTTTCTTTCTTCCTTTTTTCTGTTTTTCTTTCTTTTGACATATTACTTTTATTTTTTAATCCATATGTATACAAGATATTTTAGACAGAAGGTAGTGCCAGGTGTGGGCCCTGGGAAGTCGGGAGGATTAGGGATGGGGATTTGTGGGGGGGGGTGGGGGGTGTTAACATAGTCTTAATAAGAACAAGAATGTATTTATATACGGTGGTTCTTTTTTTCTTTTATTTCTTTTTTTTTTCCCCTTGGTTCATTTTACTTTTATCAGATTAAACAACACTCGAATAAAGGCATACACCAAGGAGGGAGGTAGAGGGAAAGAAGAGGGAGGAGTAAGGAAGGAGTAAGGGGAATGTAAGGAGGGTATGTGGGGAGTAAGGGGAGAAGGAAGGCTTGAGGGGAAAGGGAAGTAGGAGGGGAGTGCTAGAGGGAGAAAGGAAAGTTGGAGGGGGTAGATGGGGTGTATGGAGGATGGAAGGGTTAGGTGGGGTTGTGAATGATGAGTTGTGTTTCCTTGTTATTTGTTCGTTTTATTCCCTTTTTTTTTCTTTTTTTATAGCAAATACCCTGTATATAAGTGATTGCAAATGGAATGTGAAAAATGAATAAAATACATTTAAAAAAAAAAAAAAGTATCTGGAAAGATTTTTACCTAGGTTATATAGGCGTGTGTGTGTGTGTGTGTGCGTTGTGTGTGTGTGTGAGAGAGAGAGAGGGGGGGGTGTATGTTCCTACCGGTTCAGACAGGTTCGGCCGAGTAGGTACTAACTCGGCCTGCCACGCCCCCTAACTGGTTCTCTCAGCAGTGACGCCATCTTGATTGAGGTCCAGCCCCGCTTAGACTGGGTGCATGTTGTGTTCTTTTAATTTGTTGCGTCTTATTTGTTTTAATCTTTTTAATATTTCTTATATCTGTAAGCCGCCCGGAGTCCTCCAGGATTGGGCGGCCTATAAATTCAATAAATAGAATAGAATAGAATAGAATCTTGGGTTTTTTTGCTTCTGCGCATGCCCAGAAACAATTTTTAGTATTGTGCAAGCACGCGTGGCGTGCATGAAGGGTGCACAAAGCAAAGCATGCACGCAAAGTGCATCCCTGAGCAAACCAGGAGTAGCCGCAGCCAGAACCCACCCCTGGTGTGTGTGTGTGTGTGTGTGTGTGTGTGTGTGTGTGTGTGTGTGTGTGTATCTGTGTGTGTGTGTTTCCAAAAAGTCGTAACACTTGTAAAAAAAAGTGCAAGGCTTTAGTTTCAGGGTTGCGGCTTCCATTTCCCCCCCCCCTTTTTTTTTTACTCTCCCCGCAAAAGCTTCTACAAATATTGATAAAGGCCAGTAAAAGAAAAATAAATAAGTGAAATGATTTGGGTGGTTGTTGTTTTTTTTAAATGTACAGACCATTCTTGACTTTACAATCACAAAATTGTAGTCCAAAATTTCTGTTGTTTGGCAAGGGAGCTGTGAAGAGAGTTCTGCTTCATTTTATGGCCTTTCTCGCCATGTTTGTTAAGTGAAATCATGCCGTTAGTAAGTGTGTTTAACTCGTGTGTTTATTAAGCTAATCCAGCTTCACCCGCTGACTTCGCTTAAGCCAATTGTGAAGGTGACAAATGGTGACCACCAGGGGATATTCCAACCGGCGTAAACGTGCCTCTTGCTAAGCACCCAAATTTTGATGGTGCGACCGTGGAGATGCTTCATGGGACAATGGGACCACTGGGGTGGCCATCTGGAGGCAAGCAGCCGAGGGCAGCCAACTCGCTACCGGCAAGTCACCGCTGCCAACTAACTGTCACCAAGTCATTGCAGGGCAACTCGACGCAGGCAATTTGCTCTGAGCACAGCTCCCTGTGGGTGCCGAGGTGGGCAGGCAGGTGGGCCAGTAGGCAAGCCATTGGGTGGGTGGGCAGAGCGAAACAGTGGCAGTGGCAGCAGCTGGGGGCTTCCCGTTTTCACTCTGCAATGTAGAAGGACACCCATTCAGCTTTGCAGCTATGAAGATTGTTGGACGAGCAGGCACAAAAACAGCCAGGGAAGTGATTGAAGCCTGGGAAACGGAGCCCTCGTCAGTCAACAGGAGTGCTGATAGGCTGATTTGCTTAGCCTATCAAGTACTTAGAAGGCGAGGGATGGGCAGCACAAGCAAACGACCGGCAATGAATTAAAAGTCAGCCATCAACACACCCCAGTTAGCATCTAAAAAGCCACATACAACAGGCACCATATAAATACCACACCTCGAACACCACACACTCTGCTAGAGAGAGGTTCCCCAAAGATGGGCTCCAGCATGAGTCTGAAAACTCAGAAGACTGGTCCCGGTGACCGACCCAGATTGAATCCTGCATTTTTACATCCCGCCCCCTCTGGTGTCACCATTGCCTCCGTGCTGAGTTCCAGGACATTCCAAGTTTGGACCATTTGGTAGTGGTGGCAGAGGGTGGGGCAGGTAGCAGGGAGGATGTGGTGGACAGGAGCTTCCTGCAAGGGATGTGAAAATGGGAAGCCCCTGGTCATCGTGGTCACTGTGCCCATGTCAGGGTGGCATCTACCCAAAGCAGAACTCCGAGGCAGGTAGATTCCTCAAAGAACATGTTTATTGGACACACCATATCGGCAAAGCTAGTGAAAACCAACTCTGAGAATTCTCCCCCAATTGAAAGAGCAAATATTTCCTTCCCCCAGGTGTCACCGATCACATTGTCCAATGAAGGTAGCTAGCCAGAAGGCTGCTTGGTCACTCCTCTCCTTCACTTGCCGTCTCTTGGGATGACCTTGGTTCCCACGAGAAATCATTTTGTTTCGACTGGAAGCCTGTCTGTCTGCTCCCCCCCCACTCTCTTCCCCCTTTCAAAGTTCGTGGCAACTGCGAGGCAGGAAAAGATTCCTTCAGCCAGGTCAGATTCAGACCGGACAGCCCACCTGCTCCCTCACTTGCCTACCCAGCTCTCCCTGCAGGCATGCGCGGTGAGTTGTCCCCACAACGAACTGCACATTTTGTGTTGTCCTGCAACAACTTGACAACACCAGACCCTGCTTCTATCTATGCCACTCCGAATCACGGAGTTGGGCAGCGTAGAAATTTAATAAATGATTCTTATTGTGACCATTCCCAGAATTTTATGGTATCTTCATACCCAGCAAAAATGCGATTTTCCCACCAAAAATGCTGTTTTGTACTTTCCAGACAGAAATGCATTCTTCCCCCCCCCCCGCCCCCCGCTTGTGTCAAACCCGAGCATAAAATTCAGAACAGGATTAAGCCTGGCGTAACCTGGGCCACAATGGAAAATCTGAAGGCGCCGAATAAAAATAAAAACCGGGTCTCCATCAGAAGGATGATTGTAATGAAAATTATCCACGGTGAGGGAAGAGAAAGGGAGCGTCGTCACGATATAGGCAGTCCTCAAATTACGACGACAATTGAAGCAGGATTTCCATGGCTAAGCAAGGCAGCAGTTTTCAGGTTTCACGTTTTTATTACTTGATCGAAAGTGTTTGATCGTATTTTGAAAGCAAGGCAGTTCTTAAGTTGAATTCAGCCTGATTTTATGACTTCTTCACCATGGTGGAAATCATTCCAACTCTATTATTCTACTCTACTCTGTTCTATTCTAGTCTATTCTATTCTAGTCTAGTCTAATTTTTTTATTCTATAGTCTATTCTATTCTATTTTATTCTATTTTTTCTTCTATATTCCATTTTATTTTATTCTATATGCTATTGTATTCTATTCTATATTCTATTTTAGTCTATTCTATTCTATTCTTTTATTCTATATTCTATTCTTTTATTCTATATTCTATTCCTTTATTCTATTCTATTCCTATTCTATTCTATTATTCTTTTATTCTTTTATTCTATATTCTATTCTATTCTTTTATTCTATATTCTATTCTTTTATTCTATATTCTATTCCTTTATTCTATTCTATTCTATTATTCTATATTCTTTTATTCTATATTCTTTTATTCTATATTCTATTTTATTTTATTCTATTCCTTTATTCTTCTATTCTTTTATTCTATATTCTATTCTATTCTTTTATTCTATATTCTATTTTATTCTATATTCTATTCTATTATTCTATTCTTTTATTCTATTCTTTTATTCTATATTCTATTCTATTCTATATATTATTTTATTCTATATTCTATTTTATTCTATATTCTATTTTATTCTATATTCTTATTCTGTTCTATTCTATTCTATTCTATTCTATAAAACCGAGTCCTGATTGAGGATGGAAATTCTGACTTCTGTTACGGTTGATTAAGTGGGGGACTCCCTGTAATCCAGCCGGCCTACCTTGCAGGCCCGTTGCAAAGACAAGATTGTTCCCGGAGGGAAAAATGCTCGGAAAGGACTCCTTGTCGGAGTCCTTGTTCCTTTTCTTCTTCTTTCCCCCCCCCCTTTTTAAAAACCGAGTGCTCTGGTTCCTTTCTTCCCCAATCTGCCACTTTGAAGGGAAATGGTATTTCAATTGTAATGTGCTCTGACATATTGTTTCCTGCCCTGGGGGTTATTTAAGGAAGTATTTGGATGCGCTTCAGTGGCTAAGAATACATGAGCTCAGCCCCCCGATTTAGCCTTCAGGAGAAACGATGGAGGGAAGCCGAGCGGCTCCTTTCCTGGACAGATCTGGTGCCTCTTCTTCCTCCGAGGACGGAATTCAAACCCCACGAAGGCAGATTCAAACGGAAGGCGGAGGAGAGGAGAGGAGTGGAATGGAATGGAAGAGAATAGAGAATAGAGAATAGAGAATAGAGAATAGAGAATAGAGAATAGAGAATAGAGAATAGAGAATAGAGAATAGAGAATAGAGAATAGAGAATAGAGAATAGAGAATAGAGAATAGAGAATAGAGAATAGAGAATAGAGAATAGAGAATAGAGAATAGAGAATAGAGAATAGAGAATAGAGAATAGAATAGAATTTAAAATAGAATAGAGAATAGAGAATAGAGAATAGAGAATAGAGAATAGAGAATAGAGAATAGAGAATAGAGAATAGGGAATAGGGAATAGGGAATAGGGAATACAGAATACAGAATACAGAATACAGAATAGAATAGAATTTAAAATAGAATAGAGAATAGAGAATAGAGAATAGAGAATAGAGAATAGAGAATAGAGAATAGAGAATAGAGAATAGAGAATAGAGAATAGAGAATAGAGAATAGAGAATAGAGAATAGAGAATAGAATAGAATTTAAAATAGAATAGAGAATAGAGAATAGAGAATAGAGAATAGAGAATAGAGAATAGAGAATAGAGAATAGAGAATAGAGAATAGAGAATAGAGAATAGAGAATAGAGAATAGAGAATAGAGAATAGAGAATAGAGAATAGAGAATAGAGAATAGAGAATAGAGAATAGAGAATAGAATGGAATGGAATAAGGATTAGAACAGAATGGAATGGAATGGAATAAGGAATGGGATGGGATGGGATGGGATAGAATAGAATAGAATAGAATGGAATGGAATGGAATGGAATGGAATGTAATAGAATAGAATAGAATAGAATAATGGGATGGATAATAGAATAGAATAGGAATAGAATAATGGAATGCAATGCAATGCAATGCAATGCAATGGAATAGAATAGAATAGAATAGAATAGAATAATGCAATGCAATGCAATGCAATGCAATAGAATAGAATAAAATAAAATAAAATAAAATAAAATAAAATAAAAAATATGGAATGGAGTAGAATAGAATAGAAAAGAAAAGAAAATATGGAATGGAGTAGAATAGAATAGAAAAGAAAAGAAAATATGGAATGGAGTAGAGTAGAGTAGAGTAGAGTAGAGTAGAGTAGAATAGAATAGAATAGAATAGAATAGAATAGAATAGAAAATATGGAATGGAGTGGAAGAATAGAATAGAATAGAATAGAATAGAATAGAATAGAATAGAATAGAATAATGGGATGGATAATAGAATAGAATAGAATAGAGGAAAGGAAGGGAAGGGAAGGGAAGGGAAGAGGCCTTGGAGGCCTTCTAGTTCAACCCCCAGCTCCAGCAGGACACCCTATCCCATTTCAGACAAGTGACTGTCCAGTCTCTTCTTAAAAACCTCCAGTGATGGAGCACCCACAACTTCTGGTGGCAGGCAGTTCCACAGGTTGATTGTCCTCACTCTTAGGAAGTTTCTTTCTCCTTCTCCTTCCTGTCTCTTGATGAACTTCAGGAGTCACCAGAGATGGTGGGGTTCTTCACTCCCACAGAAGATGAACAAGCACCCCTCTGCAGAGCCCTGAATTTGAAATCCCGTTGAGAGCAAGGGCTCGGCTGGATGACCTCCGTGGACCTTCCCAACACTGAGATTCTGAGAAGGTCAGGATTGTTTTTCCCTCACTGCTGTTGGTGGGACCCAACTTAAGACCATCATTGAGTCCAAAATTCCCATCCCTAAGCAGGACGATGGTTTCATTGAACTTTTCTCCATTTTATGACCTTTCTTTCTTTTTTTATTAATTCACCTACAGATTTCTTGCCACCGTTGTTAAGTGAATCCCTGCAGCTGCTACGTTAGTAACGTGAACCTGGCTTCCCTGTGGACTTAGCTTTGTCAGAAAGATTCACCAAAGGGGAAATCACATAACCCCGGGACGCGACAACCGTCATAAATGTGAGTCAGTTGCCAAGCGCCTGAATTTCAATCACGCGACCGCGAAGGTCGTAAGTGTGAAAAAACGGTCATAAGTCCCCTTTTTTTTCATTTCCCATGTAGAAAAAGAAGGGAGAAGAGGAGGCAGAGCCTGAGGGAGGAGTCACGAGAGAAATCAGCATGGAATCCTTACATTGTCACCAAGGATCTAAGCCTTGAATTCTCTTCATTCTCATCTAGCACCAATTTCGGGCAAACTGTCAGTTGGCCAGATTATTTCGTCTATCACGAGCAGGAAATCCGCTTAAGCGGGATTCTTCGCGCCCCCAACCGTTGCACATCCACATGCAAACACACGGTAAAAGCAGGCGGAGTTTCAGTTGCGCAATGGAGGCTGCCATTTTGAGATTTATTTATTTTTTAACCTGTCCTGCAGAGCAGTGGTGGGTTCCGGCCACTTTGGACCGCTTCGGCCAAACCAATAGTAGTAGATTCTGCCTGTCTTCCCCCCCAGCCCTTTCCCAGCCTGCGTCGCTGGAACCGGCAGTGACCGAGGCCGGCCACGCCCCTGAACTGGTTTCCCGGTCATCACCGTGGCTGCCGCCATCTTGCTTTTGTGTTCTGCGCATGCACAGAAGAATTGTAATTGAACTGCGCATGCGGGAGAGGGACTGCTCTATATTCACGTTTGTGCCCAAGGTAGGACTAGAACTCATGATCTCCTGGTGATTGGCCCAATATCACCCAGCTGGCTTTCATGGCTAAGGTGGAACTAGAACTCACTGACTCCTGGTTACTGTCCCAAAGTCATATCTAAGGTGGTACTAGAACTCATTGACTCCTGGTGATTGTCCCAAAGTCATATCTAAGGTGGTACTAGAACTCACTGACTCCTGGTGATTGTCCCAAAGTCATATCTAAGGTGGTACTAGAACTCATTGACTCCTGGTGATTGTCCCAAAGCCATATCTAAGGTGGTACTAGAACTCATTGACTCCTGGTGATTGTCCCAAAGTCATATCTAAGGTGGTACTAGAACTCACTGACTCCTGGTGATTGTCCCAAAGCCATATCTAAGGTGGTACTAGAACTCACTGACTCCTGGTGATTGTCCCAAAGTCATATCTAAGGTGGTACTAGAACTCATTGACTCCTGGTGATTGTCCCAAAGCCATATCTAAGGTGGTACTAGAACTCACTGACTCCTGGTGATTGTCCCAAAGTCATATCTAAGGTGGTACTAGAACTCATTGACTCCTGGTGATTGTCCCAAAGTCATATCTAAGGTGGTACTAGAACTCACTGACTCCTGGTGATTGTCCCAAAGTCATATCTAAGGTGGTACTAGAACTCATTGACTCCTGGTGATTGTCCCAAAGCCATATCTAAGGTGGTACTAGAACTCACTGACTCCTGGTGATTGTCCCAAAGCCATATCTAAGGTGGTACTAGAACTCATTGACTCCTGGTTACTGTCCCAAAGTCATATCTAAGGTGGTACTAGAACTCACTGACTCCTGGTGATTGTCCCAAAGTCATATCTAAGGTGGTACTAGAACTCATTGACTCCTGGTGATTGTCCCAAAGTCATATCTAAGGTGGTACTAGAACTCATTGACTCCTGGTTACTGTCCCAAAGCCATATCTAAGGTGGTACTAGAACTCATTGACTCCTGGTTACTGTCCCAAAGTCATATCTAAGGTGGTACTAGAACTCACTGACTCCTGGTGATTGTCCCAAAGCCATATCTAAGGTGGTACTAGAACTCATTGACTCCTGGTGATTGTCCCAAAGTCATACCTAAGGTGGTACTAGAACTCATTGACTCCTGGTTACTGTCCCAAAGCCATATCTAAGGTGGTACTAGAACTCATTGACTCCTGGTGATTGTCCCAAAGTCATATCTAAGGTGGTACTAGAACTCACTGACTCCTGGTGATTGTCCCAAAGTCATATCTAAGGTGGTACTAGAACTCATTGACTCCTGGTGATTGTCCCAAAGCCATATCTAAGGTGGTACTAGAACTCACTGACTCCTGGTGATTGTCCCAAAGCCATATCTAAGGTGGTACTAGAACTCATTGACTCCTGGTGATTGTCCCAAAGTCATATCTAAGGTGGTACTAGAACTCACTGACTCCTGGTGATTGTCCCAAAGTCATATCTAAGGTGGTACTAGAACTCACTGACTCCTGGTGATTGTCCCAAAGCCATATCTAAGGTGGTACTAGAACTCACTGACTCCTGGTGATTGTCCCAAAGCCATATCTAAGGTGGTACTAGAACTCACTGACTCCTGGTGATTGTCCCAAAGTCATATCTAAGGTGGTACTAGAACTCACTGACTCCTGGTGATTGTCCCAAAGTCATATCTAAGGTGGTACTAGAACTCACTGACTCCTGGTGATTGTCCCAATATCACCCAGCTGGCTTTCATGGCTAAGGTGGGACTAGAACTCACTGACTCCTGGTGATTGTCCCAATATCACCCAGCTGGCTTTCATGGCTAAGGTGGGTCTAGAACTCACTGACTCCTGGTTACTGTCCCAAAGTCATATCTAAGGTGGTACTAGAACTCACTGCCTCCTGGTGATTGTCCCAAAGTCATATCTAAGGTGGTACTAGAACTCACTGACTCCTGGTGATTGTCCCAATATCACCCAGCTGGCTTTCATGGCTAAGGTGGGTCTAGAACTCACTGACTCCTGGTTACTGTCCCAAAGTCATATCTAAGGTGGTACTAGAACTCACTGACTCCTGGTGATTGTCCCAAAGTCATATCTAAGGTGGTACTAGAACTCACTGATTCCTGGTGATTGTCCCAATATCACCCAGCTGGCTTTCATAGCTAAGGTGTGACTAGAACTCATTGACTCCTGGTGATTGTCCCAAAGTCATATCTAAGGTGGTACTAGAACTCACTGACTCCTGGTGATTGTCCCAAAGCCATATCTAAGGTGGTACTAGAACTCATTGACTCCTGGTGATTGTCCCAAAGTCATATCTAAGGTGGTACTAGAACTCACTGACTCCTGGTTACTGTCCCAAAGTCATATCTAAGGTGGTACTAGAACTCACTGACTCCTGGTGATTGTCCCAAAGTCATATCTAAGGTGGTACTAGAACTCATTGACTCCTGGTGATTGTCCTAAAGCCATATCTAAGGTGGTACTAGAACTCATTGACTCCTGGTGATTGTCCCAAAGTCATATCTAAGGTGGTACTAGAACTCACTGACTCCTGGTGATTGTCCCAAAGCCATATCTAAGGTGGTACTAGAACTCACTGACTCCTGGTGATTGTCCCAAAGTCATATCTAAGGTGGTACTAGAACTCATTGACTCCTGGTGATTGTCCCAAAGCCATATCTAAGGTGGTACTAGAACTCACTGACTCCTGGTGATTGTCCCAAAGTCATATCTAAGGTGGTACTAGAACTCATTGACTCCTGGTGATTGTCCCAAAGTCATATCTAAGGTGGTACTAGAACTCACTGACTCCTGGTGATTGTCCCAAAGTCATATCTAAGGTGGTACTAGAACTCATTGACTCCTGGTGATTGTCCCAAAGCCATATCTAAGGTGGTACTAGAACTCACTGACTCCTGGTGATTGTCCCAAAGCCATATCTAAGGTGGTACTAGAACTCATTGACTCCTGGTTACTGTCCCAAAGTCATATCTAAGGTGGTACTAGAACTCACTGACTCCTGGTGATTGTCCCAAAGTCATATCTAAGGTGGTACTAGAACTCATTGACTCCTGGTTACTGTCCCAAAGTCATATCTAAGGTGGTACTAGAACTCACTGACTCCTGGTGATTGTCCCAAAGCCATATCTAAGGTGGTACTAGAACTCATTGACTCCTGGTGATTGTCCCAAAGTCATACCTAAGGTGGTACTAGAACTCATTGACTCCTGGTTACTGTCCCAAAGCCATATCTAAGGTGGTACTAGAACTCATTGACTCCTGGTGATTGTCCCAAAGTCATATCTAAGGTGGTACTAGAACTCATTGACTCCTGGTGATTGTCCCAAAGTCATATCTAAGGTGGTACTAGAACTCATTGACTCCTGGTGATTGTCCCAAAGCCATATCTAAGGTGGTACTAGAACTCACTGACTCCTGGTGATTGTCCCAAAGCCATATCTAAGGTGGTACTAGAACTCATTGACTCCTGGTGATTGTCCCAAAGTCATATCTAAGGTGGTACTAGAACTCACTGACTCCTGGTGATTGTCCCAAAGTCATATCTAAGGTGGTACTAGAACTCACTGACTCCTGGTGATTGTCCCAAAGCCATATCTAAGGTGGTACTAGAACTCACTGACTCCTGGTGATTGTCCCAAAGCCATATCTAAGGTGGTACTAGAACTCACTGACTCCTGGTGATTGTCCCAAAGTCATATCTAAGGTGGTACTAGAACTCACTGACTCCTGGTGATTGTCCCAAAGTCATATCTAAGGTGGTACTAGAACTCACTGACTCCTGGTGATTGTCCCAATATCACCCAGCTGGCTTTCATGGCTAAGGTGGGACTAGAACTCACTGACTCCTGGTGATTGTCCCAATATCACCCAGCTGGCTTTCATGGCTAAGGTGGGTCTAGAACTCACTGACTCCTGGTTACTGTCCCAAAGTCATATCTAAGGTGGTACTAGAACTCACTGCCTCCTGGTGATTGTCCCAAAGTCATATCTAAGGTGGTACTAGAACTCACTGACTCCTGGTGATTGTCCCAATATCACCCAGCTGGCTTTCATGGCTAAGGTGGGTCTAGAACTCACTGACTCCTGGTTACTGTCCCAAAGTCATATCTAAGGTGGTACTAGAACTCACTGACTCCTGGTGATTGTCCCAAAGTCATATCTAAGGTGGTACTAGAACTCACTGATTCCTGGTGATTGTCCCAATATCACCCAGCTGGCTTTCATAGCTAAGGTGTGACTAGAACTCATTGACTCCTGGTGATTGTCCCAAAGTCATATCTAAGGTGGTACTAGAACTCACTGACTCCTGGTGATTGTCCCAAAGCCATATCTAAGGTGGTACTAGAACTCACTGACTCCTGGTTACTGTCCCAAAGTCATATCTAAGGTGGTACTAGAACTCACTGACTCCTGGTGATTGTCCCAAAGTCATATCTAAGGTGGTACTAGAACTCATTGACTCCTGGTGATTGTCCCAAAGTCATATCTAAGGTGGTACTAGAACTCACTGACTCCTGGTTACTGTCCCAAAGTCATATCTAAGGTGGTACTAGAACTCACTGACTCCTGGTGATTGTCCCAAAGTCATATCTAAGGTGGTACTAGAACTCATTGACTCCTGGTGATTGTCCCAAAGCCATATCTAAGGTGGTACTAGAACTCATTGACTCCTGGTGATTGTCCCAAAGTCATATCTAAGGTGGTACTAGAACTCACTGACTCCTGGTGATTGTCCCAAAGCCATATCTAAGGTGGTACTAGAACTCACTGACTCCTGGTGATTGTCCCAAAGTCATATCTAAGGTGGTACTAGAACTCATTGACTCCTGGTGATTGTCCCAAAGCCATATCTAAGGTGGTACTAGAACTCACTGACTCCTGGTGATTGTCCAAAGTCATATCTAAGGTGGTACTAGAACTCATTGACTCCTGGTGATTGTCCCAAAGTCATATCTAAGGTGGTACTAGAACTCACTGACTCCTGGTGATTGTCCCAAAGTCATATCTAAGGTGGTACTAGAACTCATTGACTCCTGGTGATTGTCCCAAAGCCATATCTAAGGTGGTACTAGAACTCACTGACTCCTGGTGATTGTCCCAAAGCCATATCTAAGGTGGTACTAGAACTCATTGACTCCTGGTTACTGTCCCAAAGTCATATCTAAGGTGGTACTAGAACTCACTGACTCCTGGTGATTGTCCCAAAGTCATATCTAAGGTGGTACTAGAACTCATTGACTCCTGGTGATTGTCCCAAAGTCATATCTAAGGTGGTACTAGAACTCATTGACTCCTGGTTACTGTCCCAAAGCCATATCTAAGGTGGTACTAGAACTCATTGACTCCTGGTTACTGTCCCAAAGTCATATCTAAGGTGGTACTAGAACTCACTGACTCCTGGTGATTGTCCCAAAGCCATATCTAAGGTGGTACTAGAACTCATTGACTCCTGGTGATTGTCCCAAAGTCATACCTAAGGTGGTACTAGAACTCACTGACTCCTGGTTACTGTCCCAAAGCCATATCTAAGGTGGTACTAGAACTCATTGACTCCTGGTGATTGTCCCAAAGTCATATCTAAGGTGGTACTAGAACTCATTGACTCCTGGTGATTGTCCCAAAGTCATACCTAAGGTGGTACTAGAACTCATTGACTCCTGGTGATTGTCCCAAAGTCATATCTAAGGTGGTACTAGAACTCACTGACTCCTGGTGATTGTCCCAAAGTCATATCTAAGGTGGTACTAGAACTCACTGACTCCTGGTGATTGTCCCAAAGCCATATCTAAGGTGGTACTAGAACTCACTGACTCCTGGTGATTGTCCCAAAGCCATATCTAAGGTGGTACTAGAACTCACTGACTCCTGGTGATTGTCCCAAAGTCATATCTAAGGTGGTACTAGAACTCACTGACTCCTGGTGATTGTCCCAAAGTCATATCTAAGGTGGTACTAGAACTCACTGACTCCTGGTGATTGTCCCAATATCACCCAGCTGGCTTTCATGGCTAAGGTGGGACTAGAACTCACTGACTCCTGGTGATTGTCCCAATATCACCCAGCTGGCTTTCATGGCTAAGGTGGGTCTAGAACTCACTGACTCCTGGTTACTGTCCCAAAGTCATATCTAAGGTGGTACTAGAACTCACTGCCTCCTGGTGATTGTCCCAAAGTCATATCTAAGGTGGTACTAGAACTCACTGACTCCTGGTGATTGTCCCAATATCACCCAGCTGGCTTTCATGGCTAAGGTGGGTCTAGAACTCACTGACTCCTGGTTACTGTCCCAAAGTCATATCTAAGGTGGTACTAGAACTCACTGACTCCTGGTGATTGTCCCAAAGTCATATCTAAGGTGGTACTAGAACTCACTGATTCCTGGTGATTGTCCCAATATCACCCAGCTGGCTTTCATAGCTAAGGTGTGACTAGAACTCATTGACTCCTGGTGATTGTCCCAAAGTCATATCTAAGGTGGTACTAGAACTCACTGACTCCTGGTGATTGTCCCAAAGCCATATCTAAGGTGGTACTAGAACTCATTGACTCCTGGTGATTGTCCCAAAGTCATATCTAAGGTGGTACTAGAACTCACTGACTCCTGGTTACTGTCCCAAAGTCATATCTAAGGTGGTACTAGAACTCACTGACTCCTGGTGATTGTCCCAAAGTCATATCTAAGGTGGTACTAGAACTCATTGACTCCTGGTGATTGTCCCAAAGCCATATCTAAGGTGGTACTAGAACTCATTGACTCCTGGTGATTGTCCCAAAGTCATATCTAAGGTGGTACTAGAACTCACTGACTCCTGGTGATTGTCCCAAAGCCATATCTAAGGTGGTACTAGAACTCACTGACTCCTGGTGATTGTCCCAAAGTCATATCTAAGGTGGTACTAGAACTCATTGACTCCTGGTGATTGTCCCAAAGCCATATCTAAGGTGGTACTAGAACTCACTGACTCCTGGTGATTGTCCCAAAGTCATATCTAAGGTGGTACTAGAACTCATTGACTCCTGGTGATTGTCCCAAAGTCATATCTAAGGTGGTACTAGAACTCACTGACTCCTGGTGATTGTCCCAAAGTCATATCTAAGGTGGTACTAGAACTCATTGACTCCTGGTGATTGTCCCAAAGCCATATCTAAGGTGGTACTAGAACTCACTGACTCCTGGTGATTGTCCCAAAGCCATATCTAAGGTGGTACTAGAACTCATTGACTCCTGGTTACTGTCCCAAAGTCATATCTAAGGTGGTACTAGAACTCACTGACTCCTGGTGATTGTCCCAAAGTCATATCTAAGGTGGTACTAGAACTCATTGACTCCTGGTTACTGTCCCAAAGTCATATCTAAGGTGGTACTAGAACTCACTGACTCCTGGTGATTGTCCCAAAGCCATATCTAAGGTGGTACTAGAACTCATTGACTCCTGGTGATTGTCCCAAAGTCATACCTAAGGTGGTACTAGAACTCATTGACTCCTGGTTACTGTCCCAAAGCCATATCTAAGGTGGTACTAGAACTCATTGACTCCTGGTGATTGTCCCAAAGTCATATCTAAGGTGGTACTAGAACTCACTGACTCCTGGTGATTGTCCCAAAGTCATATCTAAGGTGGTACTAGAACTCATTGACTCCTGGTGATTGTCCCAAAGCCATATCTAAGGTGGTACTAGAACTCACTGACTCCTGGTGATTGTCCCAAAGCCATATCTAAGGTGGTACTAGAACTCATTGACTCCTGGTGATTGTCCCAAAGTCATATCTAAGGTGGTACTAGAACTCACTGACTCCTGGTGATTGTCCCAAAGTCATATCTAAGGTGGTACTAGAACTCACTGACTCCTGGTGATTGTCCCAAAGCCATATCTAAGGTGGTACTAGAACTCACTGACTCCTGGTGATTGTCCCAAAGCCATATCTAAGGTGGTACTAGAACTCACTGACTCCTGGTGATTGTCCCAAAGTCATATCTAAGGTGGTACTAGAACTCACTGACTCCTGGTGATTGTCCCAAAGTCATATCTAAGGTGGTACTAGAACTCACTGACTCCTGGTGATTGTCCCAATATCACCCAGCTGGCTTTCATGGCTAAGGTGGGACTAGAACTCACTGACTCCTGGTGATTGTCCAATATCACCCAGCTGGCTTTCATGGCTAAGGTGGGTCTAGAACTCACTGACTCCTGGTTACTGTCCCAAAGTCATATCTAAGGTGGTACTAGAACTCACTGCCTCCTGGTGATTGTCCCAAAGTCATATCTAAGGTGGTACTAGAACTCACTGACTCCTGGTGATTGTCCCAATATCACCCAGCTGGCTTTCATGGCTAAGGTGGGTCTAGAACTCACTGACTCCTGGTTACTGTCCCAAAGTCATATCTAAGGTGGTACTAGAACTCACTGACTCCTGGTGATTGTCCCAAAGTCATATCTAAGGTGGTACTAGAACTCACTGATTCCTGGTGATTGTCCCAATATCACCCAGCTGGCTTTCATAGCTAAGGTGTGACTAGAACTCATTGACTCCTGGTGATTGTCCCAAAGTCATATCTAAGGTGGTACTAGAACTCACTGACTCCTGGTGATTGTCCCAAAGCCATATCTAAGGTGGTACTAGAACTCATTGACTCCTGGTGATTGTCCCAAAGTCATATCTAAGGTGGTACTAGAACTCACTGACTCCTGGTTACTGTCCCAAAGTCATATCTAAGGTGGTACTAGAACTCACTGACTCCTGGTGATTGTCCCAAAGTCATATCTAAGGTGGTACTAGAACTCATTGACTCCTGGTGATTGTCCCAAAGCCATATCTAAGGTGGTACTAGAACTCATTGACTCCTGGTGATTGTCCCAAAGTCATATCTAAGGTGGTACTAGAACTCACTGACTCCTGGTGATTGTCCCAAAGCCATATCTAAGGTGGTACTAGAACTCACTGACTCCTGGTGATTGTCCCAAAGTCATATCTAAGGTGGTACTAGAACTCATTGACTCCTGGTGATTGTCCCAAAGCCATATCTAAGGTGGTACTAGAACTCACTGACTCCTGGTGATTGTCCCAAAGTCATATCTAAGGTGGTACTAGAACTCATTGACTCCTGGTGATTGTCCCAAAGTCATATCTAAGGTGGTACTAGAACTCACTGACTCCTGGTGATTGTCCCAAAGTCATATCTAAGGTGGTACTAGAACTCATTGACTCCTGGTGATTGTCCCAAAGCCATATCTAAGGTGGTACTAGAACTCACTGACTCCTGGTGATTGTCCCAAAGCCATATCTAAGGTGGTACTAGAACTCATTGACTCCTGGTTACTGTCCCAAAGTCATATCTAAGGTGGTACTAGAACTCACTGACTCCTGGTGATTGTCCCAAAGTCATATCTAAGGTGGTACTAGAACTCATTGACTCCTGGTGATTGTCCCAAAGTCATATCTAAGGTGGTACTAGAACTCATTGACTCCTGGTTACTGTCCCAAAGCCATATCTAAGGTGGTACTAGAACTCATTGACTCCTGGTTACTGTCCCAAAGTCATATCTAAGGTGGTACTAGAACTCACTGACTCCTGGTGATTGTCCCAAAGCCATATCTAAGGTGGTACTAGAACTCATTGACTCCTGGTGATTGTCCCAAAGTCATACCTAAGGTGGTACTAGAACTCACTGACTCCTGGTTACTGTCCCAAAGCCATATCTAAGGTGGTACTAGAACTCATTGACTCCTGGTGATTGTCCCAAAGTCATATCTAAGGTGGTACTAGAACTCATTGACTCCTGGTGATTGTCCCAAAGTCATACCTAAGGTGGTACTAGAACTCACTGACTCCTGGTTACTGTCCCAAAGCCATATCTAAGGTGGTACTAGAACTCATTGACTCCTGGTGATTGTCCCAAAGCCATATCTAAGGTGGTACTAGAACTCACTGACTCCTGGTGATTGTCCCAAAGTCATATCTAAGGTGGTACTAGAACTCACTGACTCCTGGTGATTGTCCCAAAGCCATATCTAAGGTGGTACTAGAACTCACTGACTCCTGGTGATTGTCCCAAAGCCATATCTAAGGTGGTACTAGAACTCACTGACTCCTGGTGATTGTCCCAAAGCCATATCTAAGGTGGTACTAGAACTCATTGACTCCTGGTGATTGTCCCAAAGTCATATCTAAGGTGGTACTAGAACTCACTGACTCCTGGTTACTGTCCCAAAGCCATATCTAAGGTGGTACTAGAACTCATTGACTCCTGGTGATTGTCCCAAAGTTATATCTAAGGTGGTACTAGAACTCATTGACTCCTGGTGATTGTCCCAAAGTCATACCTAAGGTGGTACTAGAACTCACTGACTCCTGGTTACTGTCCCAAAGCCATATCTAAGGTGGTACTAGAACTCATTGACTCCTGGTGATTGTCCCAAAGTCATACCTAAGGTGGTACTAGAACTCATTGACTCCTGGTTACTGTCCCAAAGCCATATCTAAGGTGGTACTAGAACTCATTGACTCCTGGTGATTGTCCCAAAGTCATATCTAAGGTGGTACTAGAACTCACTGACTCCTGGTGATTGTCCCAAAGTCATATCTAAGGTGGTACTAGAACTCATTGACTCCTGGTGATTGTCCCAAAGCCATATCTAAGGTGGTACTAGAACTCACTGACTCCTGGTGATTGTCCCAAAGCCATATCTAAGGTGGTACTAGAACTCATTGACTCCTGGTGATTGTCCCAAAGTCATATCTAAGGTGGTACTAGAACTCACTGACTCCTGGTGATTGTCCCAAAGTCATATCTAAGGTGGTACTAGAACTCACTGACTCCTGGTGATTGTCCCAAAGCCATATCTAAGGTGGTACTAGAACTCACTGACTCCTGGTGATTGTCCCAAAGCCATATCTAAGGTGGTACTAGAACTCACTGACTCCTGGTGATTGTCCCAAAGCCATATCTAAGGTGGTACTAGAACTCATTGACTCCTGGTGATTGTCCCAAAGTCATATCTAAGGTGGTACTAGAACTCACTGACTCCTGGTGATTGTCCCAATATCACCCAGCTGGCTTTCATGGCTAAGGTGGGACTAGAACTCACTGACTCCTGGTGATTGTCCCAATATCACCCAGCTGGCTTTCATGGCTAAGGTGGGTCTAGAACTCACTGACTCCTGGTTACTGTCCCAAAGTCATATCTAAGGTGGTACTAGAACTCACTGCCTCCTGGTGATTGTCCCAAAGTCATATCTAAGGTGGTACTAGAACTCACTGACTCCTGGTGATTGTCCCAATATCACCCAGCTGGCTTTCATGGCTAAGGTGGGTCTAGAACTCACTGACTCCTGGTTACTGTCCCAAAGTCATATCTAAGGTGGTACTAGAACTCACTGACTCCTGGTGATTGTCCCAAAGTCATATCTAAGGTGGTACTAGAACTCACTGATTCCTGGTGATTGTCCCAATATCACCCAGCTGGCTTTCATAGCTAAGGTGTGACTAGAACTCACCGACTCCTGGTTACTGTCCCAAAGTCATATCCAAGCTAGGACCATCATTCACTGTCTCCTGGTAATTGGCCTGATAACGCCCAGCAGGCCTTCATGCCTAAGGCAGCGCTAGAACTCACCATCTCCCGGCGATTGGCCCAAAGTCCCTTAACCAGCTTTCCTGCCTAAGGCAAGACTAGAACTCCAATCTCCTGGTGCTTCCCTGCCGAAGGGCCGGATTAGAACTCACCATATCCCGGGGGGGGGGGGATCCAAGCCAGCACCTGACCCGCGCTGTCTCAACTTCAAAACGGTCGCTAAGCAAGGCGATCGGTAAGCGAGGTCAACCTTTACAACAAGGGAGGAGACGCGAGCAACTCCGCCAGTTCACTTTGGGCTCACCCCTTTGTTTTGATTTAAAACTTTCCTAAACTCAAGGAAGGCGGCTTCAAACGGCCGGCTGAATCTGGCAGCAGAAGGGAAGTGTTGACGGATCTGTTTTTCCAATTAAGTCCCGTCCCCCCGTCCGTCCCCCCCCAACCCACCCATCTGTCTGTTAAGGAGACATTGTCAAGATGTTTAGGAAAAGGCCAGGATTAGAAAGCATGAAGACGTTTTGCAAAAACTGGGAAAGAGCTGGGGGGGAAGACAGGCAGAATCTCTCTCTCTCTCTCTCTCTCTCTCTCTCCCTCCCTCCCTCCCTCCCTCTCTCTCTCTCTCTCTCTCTCTCTCCGCCCCACCCACCCTC
>NW_028261381.1:182371375-182405346 GCF_051295495.1 Thamnophis sirtalis | reverse complement strand
TCAGCATATTGCCCCCAACAATCTGGGTCCTCATTTTACCCACCTCGGAAGGATGGAAGGCTGAGTCAACCCTGAGCCGGTGAGATTTGAACCGCTGAACTGCTGATCTAGCAGTAGCCTGCAGTGCTGCATTTAACCACTGCGCCACCTTGGCTCTTGAACCAAACAAACTTGAACATTGGGCACTATTTAATAAAATGAAATTCAATGGTGGAAAGAGTCAGGTTCTACATTTAGGCAAGAAAAACGAAATGCACAGGGACAGGATAGGTGGCACCTTCCTCAGTAATAGTAGCTGTGAGAGGGGTCTTGGAGTCCTAGTGGACAATCAATTAAATAGGAGCCAGATGTGGGCAGCAGCTGCCAAAAAAGCGATCACAGTTCTAGGCTGCATCAACAGAGGGAGAGAATCCAGATCACTGGATCTCAGGGGCTGCCCCAAAGAAGAGGGAGTCAAGCTATTCTCCAAAGCACCTGAGGGTAGAACAAGAAGCAATGGGTGGAAAACTAATCAAGGAGAGAAGCAACCTAGAACGGAGGAGAAATTTCCTGACAGTTAGAACAATTAATCAATGGAACAACTTGCCTCCAGAAGTTGTGAATGCCCCAACACTGGAGGTTTTTAAGAAGATGCTGGATAACCCTTTGTCTTAAGTGGTGTAGGGTTTCTTGCCTAGGCAGGGGGGTGGACTAGAAGACCTCCAAGGTCCCTTCCAACTCTGCTATTGTATTGTATAATTCCCCAGCCAGCAAGGGGGGGGGGGATTCTGGGAGTTGGAGTCCATAAATCTAAAAAGTCCCTGAGGTTGAGGAACACCAGGATGGCAGGGGGGGGTCTTCTCCAGATGACCCTGAGCGGCAGGTGGGGTCTTCCGAATCCAATTGTGGGGAGAAGGAAGTCGGGACTCCCTTGCCCAAAAGGCACCCAAACCCCAAATCCAACACCCCCACCCCCGGGTAGAATCAGGTCAGACAGAGTCTGCAACTGAGCTCCCCCCCCCCACCTCTTCTCTCTGCAGCTCAGCTCCAGTGGTTGGAAAACAAAACTATTAAAATAGTTTAAGGTTTTGTCTGTGAGGGAGGAGAGGAGGGGGAGGCAGAAGGAAGATTTACACTGTTTTTTTGGATTGGAGGATTCTCCCTTTCAAGGCTCCCCTCTCCCTCTTTCTCTCTCGCTCCCTCTTCTTCACTCTTTCTCTCTCCCTCTCTCTCCTTCTCTCCTTTCTCCCTCCCTCTCCTTCACTCTCTTTCTCTCTCCCTCTCTCTCCCTCCCTCTCCTTCACTCTCTCCCCCCCTCTGCCATCCTCTTCTTTCTCCCCCTCTCTTTCTCTCCCCCTCTCTCTCTTTCCCTTCCACCTTTCTTCTCTCCCTCCCTCTCTCCTGCTATCTTCTTTCTCTCCCCCTCTCCCTCCCTCCCTTTCCCCCTCCCTCTTTTCCTCTCCATTCCTTTCTCCCTCTCTCTTTCCCTTCCACCCTCCCTCTCTCCACCTCCCTCCCTCTCCCTCTTTCTCTCACTTTCCCTTCCACCTTCCCCCTCTCTCCCTCCCATTCCCCCGCCCTCCATCTCTTCCTCTCCCTCCCTCTCTTTCACTCTCCCCCCTCTTTCCCTTCCACCCTCCCTCTCCCCTCTTCCTCCCACTTTCTCCCTCCCTCTTTCCCTACCACCCTCCTTCTTCCCCTCCCTCTCCCCATCTCCGTCCCTTTCTCTCTCCTTCTCTTTCCCTCCCTCCCTCCTTCTCTCTCTGCTTTCACCTCTCTTTGTCTCTCCGCCTCTCGCTTTCCCTTCCACCCTCCCTCTCCCCCTCTTCCTCCCACTTTCTCTCTCCCTCTCTTCCCCCTCCCTCTCTTTCTCCCTCTCTCTCTTTCCCTACCATCCTCCCTCTTCCCCTCCCTCTTCCCCTCTCCCTCCCTTTCTCCTTCTCTTTCCCTCCCTCCCTCTTTCTCTCTCCCTCTCTCTCTTTCCCTACCACACTCCCTCTTCCCCTCCCTCTCCCTCCCTTTCTCTCTCCTTCTCTTTCCCCCCTCCCTCCTTCTCTCTCTGCTTTCACCTCTCTCTCTCTTTCCCTCTCTCTAGCATGGGGCTCCAGCTGTAAATATCAACCACTCACTCCGTCTGTTCTCGCACTCGCTCTTGGGCACCTCTGCTGTGTGTGTCTGTGTGTATTGTATAAACTTTTACTGCATTACTGTTTCAAGTGCCTCACAAAAACTTGGCGGACTCGTTGCCGAGCCAAAAGCTTTGCTCAGGGTGGAAATAAAAGTGTGTGTGGGGGGGGGAGGGGTCTGTTTCGCATGTCCTTGCTCCCAAGGGACCTGAACAGCCTTTGCCCCCCCACAGTTATGGGGCAGTTATGAAGTGCAGAGGGAGGGTCCAGGCAAAATGAAAGGGGAAGAGGAAACGCCTGGATATGGATCCAATCCTGCCTGCTCGGCCTCAACTGAGTCTGTCTGGCTCCGTCTCTGCCCCACCATAGAACAACGGCCGAATAACAGAAGAATTGGGACCTTGGAGGTCCTCTAGTCCAGCCCCCCTGCTCAAGCAGGAGATCCTTCCACCATTCCAGACAAATGTGGAGCAACCACAACTTCTGGAGGCAAGTTGTTCCACTGGTTAAGTGCCAGGAAATTTCTCCTCAGTTCTAAGTTGCTTCTCTCCTTGATTAGTTTCCCCCCATTGCTTCTTGTTCTGCCCTCAGGTGCCTTGGAGAATAGCTTGACTCCCTCTTCTTTGTGGCAACCCCTGAGATATCGGAACACTGCTATCATGTCTCCCCTGGTCCTTCTTTCTATTAAACTAGACATTCCCAGTTCCTGCAACCGTTCTTCATATGTTTTAGCCTCCAGTCCCCAAATCCTCTTTGTTGCTCTTCTCTGCACTCTTTCCAGAGTCTCCACATCTTTTTTGTAACATGGTGACCAAAACTGGGTGCAATATTCCCAATGTGGCCTTACCAAAGCATTTATAAAGTAGGACTAACCCTTCACATGGTCTTGATTCCATCTCTCTCTTAAGGCAACCGAGCCTTTCCCCACTTTGACAGAGTATCCTGGGAGGGGCCAGAGAGGAACGAGAGAGGCAGGTGGCTTGTTGGGATGATGGCCAGCTTGGAAATCAACCAACCACAATGGATGGTTTGTCTTGCAAAGGCCGAGCCTGCTGGCTCCAACCCGTTGGGGCAGCGGCAGGGGATGGAGGGAGTTGTAGTCCCAAAGCCAGCCCTTTTGTAAAGGTTGGCAGTACATGACGGGTGAAATCCAGCAGGTTCTGACAGGTTCTGAAGAACCGGTAGCGGAAATTTTGAGTAGTTCGGAGAATCGGTAGCGGAGATTTTGAGTAGTTCGGAGAATCGGTAGCGGGAAATTTTGAGTAGTTCAGAGAACCAATAGCAGAAATTTTGAGTAGTCGGGGGAATCGGTAGTGGAAATTTTGAGTAGTCCGGAGAACCAATAGCAGAAACCTTGAGTAGTTTGGAGAACCAGTAGTGGAAATTTTGAGTAGTTCAGAGAATCGGTAGCGGAAATTTTGAGTAGTTCGGAGAATTGGTAGCGGAAAGTTTGAGTAGTTTGGAGAATTGGTAGCGGAAAGTTTGAGTAGTCCAGAGAACCAATCGCAGAAATTTTGAGTAGTCCGAAGAATTGGTAGCAGAAATTTTGAATATTTTGGAGAACCGGTAGTGGAAATTTTGAGCAGTTTGGAGAACCGGTAATGGAAATTTTGAATATTTAGGAGAATCGGTAGTAGAAATTTTGAGTAGTTCGGAGAATCGGTAGTGGAAATTTTGAGTAGTCGGGGGAATCGGTAGTGGAAATTTTGAGTAGTCCGGAGAACCAATAGCAGAAACCTTGAGTAGTTTGGAGAACCAGTAGCGGAAATTTTGAGTAGTTCAGAGAATCGGTAGCGGAAATTTTGAGTAGTTCGGAGAATTGGTAGCGGAAAGTTTGAGTAGTTCGGAGAATTGGTAGCAGAAAGTTTGAGTAGTCCAGAGAACCAATCGCAGAAATTTTGAGTAGTCCGAAGAATTGGTAGCAGAAATTTTGAATATTTTGGAGAACCGGTAGTGGAAATTTTGAGCAGTTTGGAGAACCGGTAATGGAAATTTTGAGTATTTTGGAGAATCGGTAGTAGAAATTTTGAGTAGTTCGGAGAATCGGTAGTGGAAATTTTGAGTAGTCGGGGGAATCGGTAGTGAAATTTTGAGTAGTCCGGAGAACCAATAGCAGAAACCTTGAGTAGTTTGGAGAACCAGTAGTGGAAATTTTGAGTAGTTCAGAGAATCGGTAGCGGAAATTTTGAGTAGTTCGGAGAATTGGTAGCGGAAAGTTTGAGTAGTTCGGAGAATTGGTAGCAGAAAGTTTGAGTAGTCCAGAGAACCAATCGCAGAAATTTTGAGTAGTCCGAAGAATTGGTAGCAGAAATTTTGAATATTTTGGAGAACCGGTAGTGGAAATTTTGAGCAGTTTGGAGAACCGGTAATGGAAATTTTGAGTATTTTGGAGAATCGGTAGTAGAAATTTTGAGTAGTTCGGAGAATCGGTAGTGGAAATTTTGAGTAGTCCGGAGAAACCAATATCAGAAACTTTGAGTGGTTCGGAGAACCAGTGGTGGATATTTTGAGTAGTCCAGAGAACCGGTAGTGGAAATTTTGAGTAGTTCGGAGAATCGGAGGCGGAATTTTTGAGTAGTCCGGAGAGCCAGTAGCGGAAATTTTGAGTAGTCTGGAGAAACGACTCCCAGGGCCAAGAAATCTAGATGGATCCTATTATGAAAATGGGGGAAAATGGGCTCCCCTCCTGGTTTTGCATAATTCCGCCTTTGCTCCTTGGGCACAACGAAGAAGCCCCCCTCCCCTTGTGGGGGAATCTCAGATTAATGACCCCTCCCTCTGAATGGGCCTCTTTGGCCAACCTGTGGTTGCTGAGCA
Organism: Thamnophis sirtalis; assembly: GCF_051295495.1. Classification (NCBI taxonomy): domain Eukaryota; kingdom Metazoa; phylum Chordata; class Lepidosauria; order Squamata; family Natricidae; genus Thamnophis; species Thamnophis sirtalis. The sequence goes on along the minus strand of NW_028261381.1, from coordinate 182,400,424 downwards.
AAAGACGCTTGCAAGGCAATGCCATTAAATCTCGTAGAACCACTGCACTGGAAGGGACCCTGGAGGCCTTCTAGTCCAACCTCCTGTTTCAGCAGGAGATCCTAAACCCCTGATGGCAAACCTATTCCACGTGTGCCACAGGTGGACCGCGAAGCCCTCTGTGGGCATGCAAGCCGTTGCCCCAGTTCAGCTCCATCGCGCATGCGTGCGCGCCTCCCTCCGGCCAGCTGGTCTTCGGGTCCCAGGCAAGTGGCTGTCGAGCATCTTCTTAAAAACTTCCAGTGTTGCAGCATTCACAACTTCTGGTGGCAAGCAGTTCCACTGGCTCATTGTTCTCACTGTCAGGAAATTTCTCCTCAGTTCTAAGTTGCTTCTCTCCTTGATTAGTTTCCACCCATTGATGCTTCTTCTACCCTCAGGTGCCTTGGAGAATAGCTTGACTCCCTCTTCTTTGTGGCAACCCCTGAGATATTGGAAGGCTGCTATCATGTCTCCCCTGGTCCTTCTTTCTATTAAACTAGACATCCCCAGTTCCTGCAACCGTTCTTCATATGTTTTAGCCTCCAGTCCCCTAATCCTCTTTGTTGCTCTTCTCTGCACTCTTTCCAGAGTCTCCACATCTTTTTTAGGTGGTGTCTTGATCTATCCCTCTGTTGCTCTTCGCTTCGGCCTCAGTCCACAGCTAAGAAAACCCAGTGGTGGGTTTCAAAATTTTTTGGAACCTCTTCTGTAGGTGTGGCCTGATTTGTGGGAGTGGCTTGCCAACCGTGTGACTGGGTGGGCGTGGCCAGCTTGCAAAATGTGGTGAAACTCACTTAAGAACGCTCTTGCTTAGCAACCAAAATGTTGGCTCAGGAACTCTGGCATTTGAAGCATACAAGTCTTAAAGCTGTCAAGTTACAAGACCGTCGCGCCCCTAACCCTTTAGAAAACAAAAACCCCAGGGGTGTTCAAACTTGACAGCTTTAAGACTTGTGGACTTCAACTCCCAGAATTCCTCCTCTCACTCTTCATCTTGATGATGTGCAGACGGGTGGAGGGAGGGAGCTGGATCTGGTTCTAAATGATACTGTAGATAAGAGCCGAGGTGGCACAGTGAGTAGAGTGCAGTACTGCAGGCCACTTCAGCTGACTGCTATCTGCAGTTCGGCGGTTCAAATCTCACCGGCTCAAGGTTGACTCAGCCTTCCATCCTTCCGAGGTGGGTGAAATGAGGACCCGGATTGTTGTTGGGGGTGATATGCTGACTCTGTAAACCGCTTAGAGAGGGCTGAAAGCCCTATGAAGCGGTATCTCTCTCTATATCTATCTATCTATCTATCTAGGTGAAATGAGGACCCAGACTGTGGGGGGAGATAAGCTGACTCTGTAAACCGCTTAGAGAGGGTTGAAAGCCCTATGAAGCGCTATATAAGTCTAACTGCTATTGCTATCTATCTATCTATCTATCTATCTATCTATCTATCTATCTATCTATCTATCTATCTATCTATCTATCTATCTATCATCTATCTATCTATCTATCTATCTATCTATCTATCTATCTATCTATCTATCTATATCTATCTATCTATCTATCTATCTATCTATCTATCTGGGTGAAATGAGGACCCAGACTGTGGGGGAGATAAGCTGACTCTGTAAACCGCTTAGAGAGGGCTGAAAGCTCTATGAAGCGGTATATAAGTCGAACTGCTATTGCTAACTGCTATTGATACTATACTGCTCAATAGGAGGGATGCGGGAGACCCCTTGCAGGGTAGGGCTGAGGATTATGCTCAATTCTTGGCGGACAAAGTAGCTCGGTTTCGATCGGACTTGGACTCCACCGCAGTAGGTCCAGCTGAGTCACAGGAGGATCACTTGTTACATCAGCTCTGGGTTGAGTTCCAGGAAGTTGCCTCTGGGGATGTGGACAAGGCCATTCGAGCTGTAAGTGCTTCCACTTGTATTTTGGACCCGTGTCCCTCCTGGCTGGTGGCTAACAGCAGGGAGGTGACACATGGCTGGATCCAGGCGGTTGTCACCGCCTCCCTTCGGGAGGGGCACTTCCCCGCCGTACTTAAAACGGCGGTGGTGAGACCCCTCCTGAAGAAACCATCGTTAGATCCAGCCATCTTAAACAACTTTCGTCCTGTCTCCAACCTTCCCTTTATCGGGAAGGTTGTTGAGAAGGTGGTGGCCTTTCAGCTTCAACGGGCCTTGGAGGAAGCTAGCTATCTTGACCCCTTCCAGTCCGGCTTCAGACCTGGTTACAGCACAGAAACCGCTTTGGTCGCGTTGACCGATGATCTCTGGAGGGCCAGAGATGGAGGCTATGCGTCCATCCTGGTTCTCCTTGACCTCTCAGCGGCTTTCGATACCATCGACCATGGTATCCTTCTGCGACAACTGCGGGAGGTGGGAGTGGGAGGCACTGTTCTGCGGTGGTTCTCCTCCTACCTCTCGGACAGGTCGCAGTCGGTGTTGGTCGGGGGGCAGAGATCGTCCCTGAGGCCCCTAACATGTGGGGTACCTCAGGGCTCGGTCCTATCCCCCCTACTATTTAACATATACATGAAACCGCTGGGCGAGATCATTCGGAGGCACGGGATAAAATACCATCAATATGCGGACGATACGCAATTGTATCTGTCCGCCCCGTGCCAACTCAATGAAGCGGTGGACGTGATGAACCAGGGTTTGGAGGCCGTTAAGAACTGGATGAGTGCTAACAAACTGGTACTCAACCCGGATAAGACCGAGTGGCTGTTGTGTTTCCCCCCCAATAATTTGGCTAATACACCAACGCTTAGGCTGGGGGGTCAAATTTTATACCCCTCAGATAGGGTCCGCAACTTAGGAGTCCTCCTGGACCCACAGCTGACTTTTGATCACCAGCTGTCAGCTGTGACCAGGGGGGCATTTGCCCAGGTTCGCCTGGTCCGCCAGTTGCGACCCTACCTAGACCGGGGGGCTCTCACAACAGTCACTCGAGCCCTTGTGATCTCTAGACTGGAATACTGCAATGGGCTCTACATGGGGTTGCCCCTGAAGTGCATCCGGCGACTACAGCTAGTCCAAAATGCAGCCGCGCGAGTGATAGTGGGCGCACCGCGGTTCGCCCACGTTACACCTGTCCTCCGCGAGCTGCACTGGCTACCTGTTGGTCTCCGGGTGCGCTTCAGGATACTGATGACCATCTTTAAAGCACTCCATGGTAGTGGATCTGGGTACTTGAGAGACCGCCTTCTGCCGATTACCTCCCTAAATCGACCAATTAGATCGCACAGACTGGGCCTCCTCCGAATCCCATCTGCCAGTCAATGTCGACTGGCGACCACACGGAGGAGAGCCTTTTCTGTTGCTGCCCCGACCCTGTGGAACGAGCTCCCCATGGAGATCCGTACCCTCACCACTATCCAGACCTTCCGCGCAGCCCTCAAGATCTGGCTCTCCCAGCAGGCCTGGGGATAGGTTTCCAATTACCCGCCCGAGTGTTTGATTGCTGAATGAAAGTTGTGTTTTATTATTTTTTTCTTTGTGCACATATTGTTTTGTTTTTGACCTTGCACCCCCCTCCCCTGTGGTTGTAAGCCGCCCTGAGTCCCCTCAGGGAAAAGGGCGGCATATAAATCCCAATAAACCTACAAACCTACAACCTTGATTTGTGGAACCTCTTCTATAGAAGAGCTTAGAACTGGCAGGAACCCACCCCTGAGAAAACCCCTTCGTAATTATCCTGCAGTCCTCTTTCAATGGAAGTCTGAAGATGGTTCCAATATCCACATTTTTTACACCTTTGCAAACATTGGTCCTCTCTCCGGAGGGAAGACAGCTGACCCATTCTAAAAATTGGGGGCAGATGCAAAGAAGACAGGCTCAGGTTTATAGTTTAGCCCAGGAAAGCAACCGAAGGGCCTTCCTCCCTGAAAATGAGGTTTTCTGAACAGCCTTAAGTGTGTGTGTGTGGGGGGGGGGGTGGTGGAAATGCACAGGGGGGGACACACAACTCTGGGGAAAGCTCTGTGTTGTGACATTCTGTTACTGGAGGCTTTTAAAGAAGAGGTTGGACAGCTACTCAGCTGGAATGGTACAGAGCCCCCTGCTCAAGCTGGGGGTTGGACTAGAAGACCTCCATGGTCCCTTCCCACTCTATTATTGTCTTCTCTTCCCTGCTACGTGAAGCAGGGCATCACTTCCTCGGTTCCCTCTTTGAGGAGTGGGGGGGGGGATCTCCTTCCTGCTTCCCTTTTCTCAAGCACCAGAGATCAAAAACCAAAATCAAGAAACCGAAAGGACAAGTACGGATTAGGCGAAAGCTGGCTCAACAACGGGAACTGCGAGAAAGATCTTGGAGTCCTAGTGGGCGATCCCTTAAACACGAACCAGCTGTTTTACAGCAGCGGCCTGAAGAAGCAGAGAACAATGTTTGGAAGAGGCAGAGAATCAAAAATCAGGTGGGGTCTTAGTAGCGCTTTGTAAAGCCTTAGTAAGGCCACACCTGGAATCCCGCATCCAGTTTTGGTCCCCGCGTTACAGAAAAGATGTTGAGACTTTGGAAAAAGAGCCGAGAACAGCAACTTAAGATGCAGTAAAACCAGATCAAAACATCCAACCTCAACTTTTTAACCTAATACTATAAACTTAGCCAGTTCTACAACCACAAACCTATTCTAATTGGCAATACTCCAAACCCAAGTTTCCTTTTTCCACCCCCACCTCGAGAACAAAGTCCAGAAGTGGTTTCCAAGTATTTGTATTTTGGTATACAATCAAAGCAACCCGTTTAGCCTTCTGTGCTAAGTCCATAAAACTTTCGCAGCCGTTCATCCGTGGGGGCCATTAACATATATAAACATCACAGCTCCAATTCCCCCCCCCCAAAAAAAAGTCTTTTTCCAATAAACCCAGAAGAAACGTTTCTGGTGTCATCTTGATTTTCACTTTGAGAATCTTGCGTCCAGCCTGTTTCCCCCAAATTAAGACCCCCCCCCCCGATAATAAAAGCGTAGCGAAGAGCAACTAAGATGATTAAAAGGCCGGGAGACTAAAACATACAAAGGACAATTGCAGGATTGTGGAGAAAACTAGGGGTGACACAATAGAAGTACTCCATATTTGCTGGGTGCCCCAAAGAAAAGGGGGTCAAATTATTCTCCAAAACACCTGAAGGCAGGGGGAAAAAAAGCAATGGGTGGAAACTAATCAAGGAGAGAGGCAACCTGGGACTAAGCAGGAATTTCCTGGCAGTGAGGACAATTAACCAGTGGAACTGCTTGCCACCAGATGTTGTGGGTGCTCCATTACTGGAGGTTTTTAAGAAGAGATTAGAAATCCATTTGTCTGGAACGGTATAGGGTCCCCTGCTTGAGCAGAGGGATGGACTAGAAGACCTCCAAGGTCCCTTCCAGCTCTGTTCTGTTTCTGATTCACTTCACGACGCTTAGAAATCAGGAGGAGGCAGAAGAGAGTTGGTAAACCTTCCCCAGTCACAGGCGAAAAGGACGTTATTTGGAGAGGGATGCCAGCGCAAACCATTTCTTCTGCTTCCTTCCAGGAAACCCTTCGACGCCTGGATTACTCAGCCCCTTCGCTCACCCATTCCCCCCCCAAGTGCCTGTCTGTGCATCGACCCAGGTAAGAAAAGGGGGCTCAGGGGAAAAGGGGAGCAGCTGCAACGGGGGGGGGGTAGCTGGAACCTCCCAGGCTGATTTGGAGGCAACGGTGAGGAAGTGGCTTTGCATCGTTCTGGGGGGGTTGACACCCCGTCCAAGGCATCACCAGAGGATGGAGGATGATGTGTAAGTTTGGTTTTAAATGGACATTCAGCCTTTCCGAGATCTTGGACCCCGGATTGGCTTTTTGGCTTAGTAATTGAATTAAGGAGGAAACGCCTTAGGTTTTCTCGGATTGGAAAGAAAATCCCTTTCTCTCTTTCTCTTTCTCTTTCTTTCTCATCTATCTATCTATCATCTATCTATCTATCTATCTATCTATCTATCTATCTATCTATCTATCTATCTATCTATCTATCTATCTATCATCTCTCTCATCCATCCCTCCATCATCCATCCCACAATCCTTCCTTCCATCCCTCCCTCCCTCCCTCCCTCCATCCATCTATCTATCATCTCTCCCATCCCTCCATCATCCATCCCTTCATTCTTCCTTCCATCCTTCCATCCATCTATCTAGCTTAGCTATCTAGCTATCTCTCTCTCATCCATCCATCATCCATCCCTCCCTCCATCCCTATATCTCTCTCTCATCTATCCATCCCTCCATCCTTCCATCCATCCAACCATCTACCCTACCTACCTACCTACCTACCTACCTACCTACCTACCTATCTATCACCTCACTTTCATCCATCCATCCATCATCCATCATCCATCATCCATCCTTCCACCATCCACCATCCACCATCCACCATCATCCATCCATCCATCCATCCATCCATCCATCCATCCATCCATCCATCCATCCATCCATCCATCTATCTATCTATCTATCTATCTATCTATCTATCTATCTATCTATCTATCCTCTCTCATCCTTCCCTCCATCATCCATCCATCCTTCCTTCCATCCATCCATCCATCCGTCCATCCATCCATCCATCCATCTATCTATCATTTCTCTCATCCATTCATCATCCATCCCTCCATCGATCCCTCCATCTATCATCTCTCTCTCATCCATCATCCATCATCCATTCTTCCATCATCTATCTATCTATCTATCTATCTATCTATCTATCTATCTATCTATCTATCTATCTATCTATCATCTCTCTCATCCATCCATCATCCATCCATCCATCCATCCATCCATCCATCCATCCATCCTTATCTATCTATCTATCTATCTATCTATCTATCTATCTATCTATCTATCTATCTATCTATCTATCTATCATCTCTCTCATCCATCCCTCCATCATCCATCATCCTTCCTTCCTTCCCATCCATCCATCCATCCATCCATCCATCCATCCATCCATCCATTCATCCATCTATCTATCATCTCTGTCTCATCCATTCATCATCCCTCTATCATCCATCTCTCCCTCCTTCCATCCCTCCCTCCATTCCTCCTTCTATTCCTCCCTCCCCCTCCCTTCCTCCCTCCATCTATCATCTCACTGATCCCTCCATCATCCATCCGTCCTTCCTTCCATCCATCCATCCATCCATCCATCCATCCATCCATCCATCCATCCATCCATCCATTTATCTACCTACCTGCCTACTTACCTACTTATCATCTCTCTCTCATCCATCCATCCATCCATCCATCCATCCAGTCTGACTCTCTCCAATTGTCTACATTCTCTCTCCCTCTCTCTCTCCCTCCCTCTCTCTCTCCTATCATCTGTCAATCAAATTTAGAACCCTGCCTCCTCCCTCACCCTCCACAAATGTTAAAAACCTAATAACCGAATATATCAAAGTTTAAAATAGAGGCAAGGAGATTAAAAAAAACCTTGTTAAAAGCCGGGCAGCCGGCATGTGACCACGATATTCAAGAGGGCACCAGGTGGGGGAAGCCCGTGGGGGGGGGAACTCCCACCCTCCCCTTCCTCGCCAGATGCGGAGGGAGGGTCCTGACCTCCGAGGAGCAGCCATTGACATCCCAAATTAAAACGCAATCCCGGAAGGAGCTAATTCAAACAAGCAGCCAGAGAGGAATTTCATTTATGCGTCGAAGAGGAACACAGACAGAGTTGCCAGGACATTGTTCAGAGAAACTGGGAGGGAGGGGTGGGTGGGGGGTGGGGGGAGAGACAGCCAGCAGGCAGTGGCTGTGAGGCTTAAAATATCTCGGGGTGGGGGGTGGGGTGGGTGGGGGAAATGGGGGTGGGTTTCAAAATTACAAAAAGGAGCCTTTTGCAGCCATCCTCGTCCAAAGCAGTTTATCCTTTATGACAGGCACGTGATGAAGCAAAGACATATTGGAGTAGGAAGATTCACATCTTAATACCGTGTTTCCCTGAAAGTAAGACAGGGTCTTATTGTCTTTTGACCCCCGAAATAAGCACCTGGCCTTAGCCGAGGTGGCGCAGTGGTTAAATGCAGCACTGCAGGCTACTTCAGCTGACTGCAGTTCTGCAGTTTAGCAGTTCGGCGGTTCAAATCTCACCAGCTCAAGGTTAACTCAGCCTTCCATCCTTCCGAGGTGGGTGAAATGAGGACCCAGATTGTGGGGGCGATATGCTGAGTCTGTAAACCGCTTAGAGAGGGCTGAAAGCCCTATGAAGCGGTATATAAGTCTAACTGCTATTGCTATCTATCTATCTATCATCTATCTATCTATCTGGGTGAAATGAGGACCCAGACTGTGGGGGCGATATGCTGACTCTAAACCGCTTAGAGAGGGCTGAAAGCCCTATGAAGCGGTATATAAGTCTAACTGCTATAGCTATTATTTTGGGGGAGGTCTTCTTATTTTTGAGGTGCAGGAGGGGGCGAGCGTGGTCACTGCATGGCTGCTGCTGTGTTGCAATATTTTCAGGGGAGGTCTTATTTTAGTGCATGCTCTCCAAAGCCCGATTGACTGTTTATCCAGGGAGGTCTTATTTTTGGGGGAAACAGGATATACGCAAGATTCCCAGAGTGAATATCAAGATGGCACCAGAAACCTTTCTTCTGGGTTTAATGGGAGGGGGAGAAATTGGAACTTTTATGTTTATATATGTTGATGGCAATAAGACCACTCTATGCACAAAAAAAGGGAAGGACATTTCCGTCCCCATCACGCACGAAGGGCTGCCAAAGTTTTATGGAGTTAGCAGAGGAGGCATTGATTATATACAAAAATACAAATATTTCCCAAGTTTCTACTTGGAAACCAATTCTGGACTTTGTGCTTGAGGTGGGGATGGAAAAATGCAACTTTGGTTTTGGATGTTACCGATTAGAAGAGGTTTGTGGTTGTAGAAATGGCTAAGTTTATAATATTATGTAAAAGTGTAAAAAAAAAAAAAGGGACACGGCAGTTCGGCGGTTCGAATCCCCAGCGCCGCGTAACGGAGGGAGCTCCCGTGACTTGTCCCAGCTTCTGCCAACCTAGCAGTTCGAAAGCAGGTAAAAAATGCAAGTAGAAAAATAGGAGCCACTTTTGGTGGGAAGGGAACAGCGTTCGGTGCGTCTTCGGGAGTTGAGTCATGCCGGCCACATGACCACGGAGACGTCTTCGGACAGCGCTGGCTCTTGGGCTGTGAAACGGAGATGAGCAGCGGCCCCTAGAGTGGGGAACGATTGGTGCAATTGTGCGAGGGGAACCTTTACCTTTAAAAGTGTAAAAGTTAAGTTTGGATGTTTTTATCTGATTCCACTGCAGCTTAGTTGCTCTTCTTGGCAATTTCCCCAAAGTCTCTACATCTTTTTTTGGGTGTGTGTATGAATGTGGGGATCAAAACTGGATGCAGGTATTCCAGGCGTGGCTTTACTAAGGGTTTACAAAGCGGTACTAAGGCTTCCGCTCTTGCCTACCCCTCCCCACCACCTTCAGGAAGAGAGTGGGTTCTCCAACCTCTCCCAGCCCCAGCCCAGTTCAAACCGTACTGATTTCCCAGCCCAGCCCAGTGTCCATTTTTCAATGGGAGATTGCGAGATCCAGAGAAAATAAACGCCATCCTGTAGTCTGAGATAGACTGCGCTTGATCGCACAGGTTCTAGGCACCTTCGGGTGATGGAAGGAGCTTTCTTTTATTGGCTTTTAAAAAAAACCCACAATCAACCTGTGTTTGCATAATCTTTATTGTCGTCGTACTTAAATACAACGAAATTGGTTATAATGGGTATCATTGTATAACTGAGTCTGTTTTTGAATGCTGGAGATCGCTTGGATTAAGTTCTTGCAATTTCCTTGGCAAGGATGTTTCAGAAATGGTGTGCCCTTGCATCCTTGTCAGTGTTGGGAGAAACGTCCTTCTGGGTTCAGTTCCCAAGTGGCGGAAAAGACACTGGAAACATGGAGGCTGCTTGGAAAGATGGTTTAATGGTGGACAGGATTACACGGCTTGAGTTCCTGAACAGAAAAGGGGATCACATGCTTCAATGTTGGTGGAGAAAAGAGAAGGAAGGACTGAGATGCTGAAAGTCCCTGGTTTTATGCCCTCTCTGGCCTTTGACCTTGAGCTTGTCTTCTGATTGGTTGTCAGACTCCCAGGGGGCCATGCGGGGGCATCTCTCTAGGCTGTGAGTCCATGTTTGGCTGAGCCTCGCTTCTTCCCAGGTGCCCCATGGTGAGATGGGTCAAGGGCTAATCCTATCATGCCTTAATCCTGTTACCCTGGAGCTGAATGGGGGAGATCTTTGTTATGTAGAATAGACTGGCCCAGGCCTTTTCATGGCCCATTGACAAAGGTGGGCGGCTATTCAGAGCGAGTCTGTTTCCTGCCTAAAAACATGTTTCTCCGTTTCTGATCCAGGGAAAATATAATATTCCGCCTCTTTCAATATTTCCCAGGATATTTCATTTTTCTAGGCGGGAGGGCTGGGTTTTAACTTCCTACCCCAGGGCTGAGCGCCAGTGGCTGGCCCAAGATTCCCCCAGCTGGCTTTGTGCCCAAGGCAGGACTCAAACGAAGACCTCCTGGGTTCCAGCCTCGTGCCTTCGCCACTGCAACGAAAAAGTTCCTGTTGTACAGGGAGTCCTCGCCTTATGGCCACAATGGAGCCGAATATTTCTGTTGCTAAGCGAGACAGTTGCTTAGAGGAGTTTCGTCCCACTTTATAACCTCTTTTGCCGCAATTGTTAAGGGAACCACTGCAGCTCTTCAGTTAGCAGCACCGTTGTTAAGCGAATCGGGCTCCCCCGCCCCCCGGACTTTGCTTGTCAGGAGGGGATCACGTGACCCTGGGACACTGCGACCGTCATATACATGAATCGGTCGCCAAGGGCCCGGATTTTGATCGTGTGACTCTGGGGAACGCTGCAGCCTTCGTAAGTGTGAAGAACGGTCGCAAGTCACTTTTTTCCAGTGAAATCGTTGCTAAACGAGTCGAGGGCTGCCGCTGCCTGAGATTTCAATGAACAGGCTCTCATCTAGGTTGACCCCTTTTCAGGAGCCCCAAAGAAGCCACCATCGGCTGCATTCTGACAACCTGTTCAGCCTGCACCAGCCCCTTGAAGCAACAAGCTATCTTATCGTGGTTTAGCAGCTGGCGCAAACCAGCTTTTGCTGCAGCCGAGGGCTTCTTGGCCCCCTTTGGCCTGGGAGGGGAGGGGGAAGGGGCTTCTCCGTGGGGCAGCTGATTCTGGGGCAACCCAACGCCAGAGATTTGCGATGTGGGGCAACAGCCAATACAATCCTGGGTTGTGTAAACAGAGGCATAGAATCAAAATCACGTGGAGTTACCGCTTAGTAAAGCCTTAGTAAGGCCACCCCTGGAATCCTGCATCCAGTTTTGGTCCCCACGTTACAAAACAGATGTTGAGATTTTGGAAAAAGTTCAGAGAAGAGAAATTAAGACGATTAAAGGCCTGGAGGCTAAAATATAGGAAGGATGGTGGCAGGATCTGGGCTGGGCCAGTGTAGAGAAAAGAAGGAGGGGGGGGGGCATGAGAGGAGCCTTCCAGTATTTGGGGGCTGCCCCAAAGAAGAGGGAGTCAAGCTATTCTCCAAAGGACCTGAAGGCAGAACAAGAAACAACAGATGGAAACTAATCAAGGAGAGAAGCAACTTGGAACTAAGGAGGAACTTCCTAACAGTGAGGACAATTATCCAGTGGAACTGCTTGCCACTAGAAATCGTGGGGGCTCCATCCCTGGAGGTTTTCAAGAAGAGACAGGACAGTCACTTGTCTGAAATGGTTTAGGGTTTCCTGCTTGAGCAGGGGGCTGGACTAGAAGACCTCCAAGGCAGCGGTGGGGGTCACTTATCTCTACCACCGGTTTGCCCTGCGCACGCATGCTCACTTCATGCACGCATCTTCTGTGCATGCGCCCGGGCCTTCGGTGCACGCACTTTGCTCGTGTATGCACCTTCTACACGTGTGCCTGGCCTCAAAAACGTGGCTAAATAGGACCACATAAGAGGCTGCCCACCCGCCATCTCCTAACTGACTGAATCCGATCTCTGCTCCCAGCTCTATTCTAGTCTAAATTCGAACACACACACACACACCCTCCACCAGCCCAACTATCAGGAGCTGCACTGCCAGGGCTGGGCTGAGCTAGGGAGGGGGCTCCTGGTGGGAAACATCTGGAAGCAGCCCTTCCTCATTTGCTCAACAGATGTTGGATCCTGATCAGCTTCGCCTCTTTATTGCTGTGAAACCAGCCATCTTTAGAGCAGGCCGGGGTGTGTGTGTGTGATTGGGGCTTGGGGGTGCTTTAAATAATGCTGGGGAGGGGGGGATGGGAAGGGGGGAGAAGTAGGAAGTGGCAGCTGAGGGGGGGAGGGGCTGCGAGCAAATCCAGCCACAGAGGAGGGGGCGTCCTTTTTTTGAGAGAGGTGAGAAGCACAATTGAAAAACAGCTGGAAGGGACCTCAAAGGTCATCTGGTCCAAACCCCCCCCCCCCGCTCAAGCAGGAAACTCTATCCCTCTCCAGACAAATGTGCCGTCCAATCTCTTCTTGAAGACCTCCAGTGTGGGAGCATCCACAACTTCTGGTGGCAAGCTGTTCCACTGGTTAACTGTTCTCACCGTTAGGAAATTCCTCCATAGTTCTAAGTTGCCTCTCTCCTTGATTAGGGGGCTGGACTAGAAGACCTCCAAGGTCTCTCCCAATTCTGTTCTTCTGTCATACTGCTATGCTTTCTGCCTGTTTCCTCCGTGAGCAGGGGGTTGGACTAGAAGACCTCCAAGGTCCCTTTCAACTCTGCCCTGGTGCTCCTGTTTGCCCGTAGAAAGTGCTGGGTTCAAGTTTGGATATTTCTAGGTGGAGCTGGGGCAGAACTTGGGGCCACATTCATTTGAATCACGCAGAACCACAAGATCTTTTCGAACAAAGGACGTTTGTAGTCAAGGAACGGATCCTTTCCTGCCTCAACGGCCAACCTACCCAGGTGTGTGTGTGTGTGTGACACACACACACACACACAGAGAGAGAAAGAGAGAGAGACAGAAAGAGGGAGAGACAGAGAAAGAGACAGAGAGAGACAAAGAGAGACAGAGAGAAAGAAAGAAAGAAAGAGAGAGAGACAGTCAGAGAGAGAGAGACAGACAGAGAAAAAGAAAGAGAGAGAAAGAGATAGAGAGAGACACACATATGTGAGAGAGAGAGAGGGAAAGAGACAGAGACAGAGAGAGAGAGACAGAGAGAAAGAGACAGAGAGAAAGAGGGAGAGACAGAGAGAGCGACAAAGAGAGACAGAGAGACAGAGAGACAGAGACAGACAGAGAGAAAGAAAGAGAAAGAGAGAGAGAGAAAGAGATAGAGAGACACACACACATATGAGAGAGACAGAGACAGAGAGAAAGAGACAGAGAGAAAGTGGGAGAGACAGGGAGAGAGACAGAGAGAGACAAAGAGACAGAGAGAGAGAGACAGAGAGAAAGAAAGGGAGAGAGAGACAGAGGTAAAGAAAAAGAGATAGAGACACACACATGAGAGAGAGAGAGAGAGATACAGAGATACACACAGAGAGAGACACAGAGAGACAGAGACACAGAGAGAGATAGAGAGAGAGAAGGAGAAAGAGACAGAGAGAAAGAGGGAGAGACAGAGAAAGAGACAGAGACAAAGAGAGACAGAGAGACAGAGAGAAAGAAAGAAAGAGAAAGAGACAGTCAGAGAGAGAGAGAGACAGTCAGAGAGAGAGAGAGAAAAAGAAAGAGAGAGAAAGAGATAGAGAGAGAAACACATATGAGAGAGAGAGAGAGAGAGGAAAAGAGACAGAGACAGAGAGACAGAGACAGAGAGAAAGAGGGAGAGACAGAGAGAGCAACAAAGAGAGACAGAGAGACACACACACAGAGACAGATAGAGAGACAGAGACAGACAGAGAGAAAGAAAGAGAGAAAGAGAGAGAGAGAAAGAGATAGAGAGAGACACACACATATGAGAGAGAGAGACAGAGACAGAGAGAAAGAGACAGAGAGAAAGTGGGAGAGACAGAGAGAGACAGAGACAGACAGAGAGAAAGAAAGGGAGAGACAGAGGTAAAGAAAAAGAGATAGAGACACACACATGAGAGAGAGAGATAGAGATAGATAAATAAATTCAGGAAATCCGGAGCAGGGGCATCTGAGAATCCAGGCTGACAGTCTGGGACAGGGAATCCTTGGCTCCCAACTATAACTGGCGATTACAGTTGTAAGCAGAGGTTTGCTTCAAAAGGTGACCCCTGGTTCGTCCCATACCTGCTCTCTCCCTTTGTGAGCACGGGCGCCTTCCGCGCATACATGCGGATTTCAAATTCTGGCTAAATGGGCCCGCATGGAGCCAGGGCGGGTGGGCAGATGGGCGTCCGCAGGTCGCTACTCCCTGTTCGGCCGAACCGGTACGAACCGTCTGAATCCCACCTCTGGTTCTAAGGCGGGACGGTTAAAAAGAGCCCTGGATCACGTTGGGGAGTTTATCCCCGAAAGGGCTTTGAGACCCCCTTCGTGGGGGCTTCGGTTTCAGTGGGGGCTCCACCCCCACATTGTGCAGCCCCCCTCCCCTCCGAATGGCAGCGGCCTCTCCATCTCCGAGGCGAGGGAATCCCGCCGTCCCTTACGGGGGATTTTCTAATTTCCCACTTTTGCAAAAGTGCCTGATTCAGTGTGTTGGTTCCAAGGTGTTTTTTTTTTCCTTTCCTAAGGTTCGCAGTAAACATTGTGTGCTTTTTCTGGCCACGACACTCCGCCATCGGGGTTGGTTCCCCCTCCCTCTTTTTCTTTGCGGCCTTCCCTTATATAGTGTGGTTTTTGTGCATGAGCTTGTCAGAAATTGGGTGCGTTGTTGTCGGCTGTTTCTTCGGTCTGTTCCCTGCCTGGTTTTCCAACGTCGGTCGTGGTAGGGACCCGCAGGGAAAGTGGTGGTGGAAGCGGCAGGAAGTTAGGATAGGAGCCACTTCCTGCTCACCTCTGGGGCGGGAAAGGCCCAGCCGGAGAGGTTCCAGGGGTTTATAAAAGGCATTTCGTTCCCCACCTGTAAGGCTCGGTCACCGGGCAGGAAAGGTCCACCAGGAAAGATCCCTTCTCACCCTTCCCTCTCCCTCCCTCATCTCCCCCTCCCTCCCTTCCATCCTTCTTCCCTCTCTTCTTTCCTCCCTCTCTCCCTCTCCTCATCCCTCCCTCCCCTCCTCTCTCCCTTCTCTCGCTCTCTTTCCTTCCTTCCCTCCTTCCCATCATTTCCCTCCTCTTTCTCCCTACCTCCTCCCTTCCACCTTTCCTCCCTCCTCCCCTCCTTCCTCCATCCCATCCTCCCTCTTTTCTCTCCCTTTCCCTCATCCCTCCCTCCCATTCTCTTGATCTCCTCCCTCCCTTTCTCTCTCTCTCTTTCTTTCCTACCTTCCACCTTTCCTCCCTCCACCCCTCCTCCCTCCCTCCCTTCTCTCCCTTTCCCTCATCCTTCCCTCCCATTCTCTCACTCTTTCCTGTCTTCCTCACTCCCTCCTTCCCATCATTTCTCTCCTCTCTCTCCATCCTCCTCCCTTCCACCTTTCCTCCCTCCTCCCATCCTTCCTCCATCCCATCCTCCCTCCCTTCTCTCCCTTTCCCTCATCCCTCCCTTCCATTCTCTTGATCTCCTCCCTCCTTTCTCTCTCTCTCTTTCTTTCCTTCCTTCCCTCCTTTCCTTCCTCACTCCCTCCTTCCCATCATTTCCCTCCTCTCTCTCCCTCTCTCTCCCTTCAACCTTTTCTCCCTCCTCCCCTTCTTTCTTCCTCCCATCCTTCCTTCCCTCCCTTCCATTCTTCCTCCCTCCCTTCTTTCCTCCCTCCCTTCTCCCCCTTTCCTCATCCCTTCCTCTCTCCCCTCCTCCCTCCCTCCCCAAATCACAACAAAGGCCTCTTTGTCACATAACATGGGGGATACGGGCCAATTTCGACATACAAGTCCTTGACTTACAACTGTGAAGGAGCCTGTTCACTATGATGGTTCACAGCGATTGCAAAGCAGGTCATCACCTAACTGATTGTGCCACCTTTTTTGCATATTGCCGTGGGCATTAAGTGAATCTCTGGTCATTAAGTGAATCCAAGGGAGCATAACACGGCAGCCGCTTGTCTAGTTGGACCATCGGCTCAATTCCTACCCGTCAGGTTGGGAGACCACAAGACCCAGAAGCCTCAGCCAGCCTGGCCGACCCTAAGGGACCCACTGGTTGACGGGATATCCGGGGAGCACCCACAGCATTTCCAAAACTCCATTTTATTTCTCCGTTCAATTCCTTTCTCCTTTCTTTGCCCCGACGCTCATATGTACAAATCTTTTGGCAGGAGAAGGGAGGACAAGGCTCTCCACGCATGAGGCAAGGTTTAAAATATGGCAATTATTTTTTCTTCCGGGGGGGGGGGTTGAGGAGGGGGGGCGGGAGAAGAAAGCAGACCGAGGATTGTTTTAAAATGCAAGTTATTTCAAGCCCGGTGGAGGACGGAGGTGCCGGGAGGACGATCGAAGGGAGATTTCACTCCGCTGGCTACAACAGGCCTCGCAAAGACTTTGGCTCCGACTTTGGAAAAGGAAAGGGGAAAAAGAGATTATTTTATTTTCCCCCCTTTCCCCCCCCCCTCTAAGCTGCTTGTGACTTTGGAAGTTCAATAGCAATAGCAATAGTTAGGCTTATACACCGCTTCATAGGGCTTTCAGCCCTCTCTAAGCGGTTTACAGAGTCAGCATATCACCCCCACAGTCTGGGTCCTCATTTCACCCAGATAGATAGATAGATGATAGATAGATGATAGATAGATAGATAGATAGATGATAGATACATAGATAGATAGATAGATAGATAGATAGATAGATAGATAGATAGATAGCAATAGCAGTTAGACTTATACACCGCTTCATAGGGCTTTCAGCCCTCTCTAAGCGGTTTACAGAGTCAGCATATCACCCCCACAGTCTGGGTCCTCATTTCACCCAGATAGATAGATAGATAGATAGATAGATAGATAGATAGATAGATAGATAGATAGATAGATAGATAGATAGATATAGAGAGAGGGAGAGGGAGAGATAGATATAGAGAGAGGGAGGGAGAGAGAGATAGATAGATAGATAGATAGATAGATAGATAGATAGATAGATAGCAATAGCAGTTAGACTTATATACCGCTTCATAGGGCTTTCAGCCCTCTCTAAGCGGTTTACAGAGTCAGCATATTGCCCCCAACAACAATCTGGGTCCTCATTTTACCCACCTCGGAAGGATGGAAGGCTGAGTCAACCTTGAGCCTGGTGGGATTTGAACAGCCAAACTGCTGAACTGCAGTGCTGCATTTAACCACTGCGCCACCTCGGCTCTTAGGTTCAAATAGGTGTCTTGAAGAGGGCCGGAAGGTATAAACAGGGAACCAATGGTGGGTTCCAACAAGTTCGGCAGCCCGGTTCGGCCCGAAGAGCTAGTGTTTTGGCAGCCTGTTTCTTGCTTCTGCGCATGCGCAGAACAATTTTTATGCACTGCGCATGGCGTGCCCACGAGCGAACCGGCAATTTGCTTGTGTGTCCATGGCTGGACAGATGTCCATGCCCCATCAGGGTTTCCGAGAATCGTTTTTTTTTTTAAAAAAGAAATTGTGTGAGAATCAACACAGGGAAGAACAAATCCGTTAAACTTTAACCACAGACTCTGGCGGTGTGCGATGTTAAAGTTGCAATTAATTTTAAGGGGATCGATTCGGTGCCACGAAGTCCGCGCTGGCCAGGGTGTCAAATTCGTGGATCCGGCTCTTGGGGCTGTCTTTGTCTACTCAGTGTGAAGAGGAAACATGCCAGCGGTGTGGGGAGTGGCATCAAGCTGGCCACGCCCACCCAATCGGTCATGCCCCTGATGGAGCCGTCAATGAAATTGAGTTTGACACTTCTGGTTGAGGAGATTGTGCCATGTAGCGTGTGTTCTGTGTCTTCTGGTTCATCCTATCGTGGCTGATGGCTTCCGTCCTGTGTTGGATCTTGGGTGAGGGGCTGCTTGTTCTAATCTTACCGTTCTGCTTTTGTTAGCTGCCAAACCTTAGCTGTTTCCAAACATCCTGTCTTGAATGGGCTTCTGCCGGCAGTGTTTGCTTTGCTTATGAATGGAGCCATCTAGATCAGTGTTTCTCAATCTTGGCAACTTTAAGTCCTGTGGACTTCAACTCCCAGAATTCCCCAGCCAGCTCTCGCTGGCTGGGGGATTCTGGGAGTTGAAGTTCACAGGACTTAAAGTTGCCAAGGTTGAGAAACACTGATCTAGATAGTTGGCTTCCTCTTTCAATCAGCTCTTTATTTCCTTTAGTGCTGGCATCTGCATTGAGAAAGACTTGGGGGCTGCTTTCTGCCTCTAAGAACACGTTTCCCCATTTCTCCTTTAGGGAAATATAATATTCTGCCTCTTTTAATATTCCCCAAAATATTTCCTCCTTCAAGTCGGGCGATCTTCCCACGTGACACAACGGTGGCGCGATCATCTTCTACAATCCCACACCAGTGGGGAAGTCAGATTCACTTAACCACCATGTTGCCCTCTTAACAATGGCACGAATTCACTTAGCGACTGCGGCCCAGCACGGGGCGCTTCACAGCTGTCTGGCTTAGTGACGGAAGCTGAGTGCACAATTGCGGTCGTTATGTGGGGGACGGCCCTTAGAGGTCTCTGGGAAAGAGACACGGAAGTCAAGATGGCGGCTGGGCTGGCATAATTTTGCATGGCTAATGAGGGGGCGGGGCCCAGATCCCGGCGATGCAGTGTCACCCTCTGGATTTCGGGCTGCAGTTGGATCAGCTCAGCCGGGTAAGGCAGGTAGAAGGAGGTTGTGTTGTGTTGTGTTACGTTTTGTGTGGCGTTGGCTGTGGGCGTCTGCGAAGCCTCCTTGCAGATTCATTGCTGGCTCAGCTCTGCCACAATAAATATAGCTAGTCCTTCACTTATGACCAGAGTCGAGCCGGGAATTTATGTTGCTAACGAGTTTCTCTCCCTTTTACAATCTGTAGAGATTCTCCATCTCTGCTTGTCCCAAAGGTCCTTTTTATTTTTATTTTTTCCAAAGGAAACTGGACTTTCTTAGTTTTTTTTTCTATGAAGACTTTTCGCTTCTCCCCCCCGAGAAGCTTCTTCAGCTCTGACTGGATGGTGGGGGGTGGAAGGATTTATACTCCTTGCAGACAGCTGGTCCTTTGCATCCTTTTAGAGGGTCCTTGAGGCCACTTGGAGGTTTATCTCAGGGGTCCTCAGGTTCTATTCCATTCCATTCCATTCTATTCTGCTCTGTTCTGTTCTCTTTCCTAATTCTATTCTATTCTTTTATTCTATATTCTATTCTTTTCTCATATTCTATTCTATTCTATTCTATTCTATTCTATTCTATTCTATTCTATTCTATTCTATTCCATTCCATTCCATTCTCCCTTCTCCTCCCCTCCCCTCCATTCCATTCCATTCCATTCCATTCCATTCCATTCCATTCCAGTCTATTCTCTATTCCCTTCCATTATTCTATTCCATTCTATTCCATTCTATTCCATTCTATTCCATTCTATTCCATTCTATTCCATTCTATTCCATTCCATTCTCCCTTCCCTTCCCCTCTCCTCCCCTCCATTCCATTCCAGTCTATTCTCTATTCCATTTCATTATTCTATTCTATTCTATTCTATTCCATTCCATTCCATTCCATTCCATTCCATTCCATTCCATTCCATTCCATTCCATTCCATTCTGTCTTCCCTTCCCTTCCCTCCCTCCATTCCAGTCTATTCTCTATTCCATTTCATTATTCTATTCTATTCTATTCTATTCTATTCTATTCTATTCTATTCTATTCTATTCTATTCTATTCTATTCTATTCTATTCTATTCTATTCTATTCTATTCTATTCTATTCTATTCTATTCTATTCCATTCCATTCCATTCCATTCCATTCCATTCCATTCCACTCCATTCTATTCTCTTTCCTAGTTCCATTCCATTCTGTCTTGTCTTCCCTTCCCTTCCCCTCCATTCCATTCCATTCTACTCTAAATTCTCTCCTCTCCTCTTCTCTTCTCTTCTCCTTTCCTCTCCCCTTCCCTTCCCTTCCCTATCGTCTCCTGGTGATTGGTCCAGTCACCCAGTTGTCTTTCATGCCTAAGGTGGGACTAGAACCCACTGTCTCCTGGTGATTGGCCCACTCGCCCAGTTGTGTCTAAGATGGGACTAGAATTCACTTTCTCCTGGTGTTGACTCAACATCACCCAACTGCCTTTCATTCTGAAGGCGGGACTAGAACTCACCGTCTCCTGGCGATTGGCCCAAAGTCAGTCAGTTAGCTTTCATGCCTAAGGACAGGATTAGAATCCAGGGTCTCCTGGTTTGATGGTGTCCATCTTCAGAAAAAAAAAATGGTTCTTTCCGTGGCATTGGGGCCAGGATGGAGAGGGCACGAATGCGAATCCTGGTTGCCTCTTCGGAGTCTCTGGTTTCTAGCGTGGAGGGTCTTTCGCCCCTTGGGGCGTGGCCAGCCATCCCAGAGTTTCTGGGTTCGAATCGGGCATCAATCCCATCCATTGATAAACCCCGAAAGGTGCAGCTCACGGGAACCGCTGCCGTCCTCCGAGAGCCATTGGCCGGGTGGGCGGTGGGTCGGGGCAGCCGGGAGCAGAAGGCAGCCTGGGCCGTGCCCTCTGGAATGCCAGCGGTGCCATTCAGCTTGTGCAAGCTTTTGGGCGCCTGGCGGAGACTTGTCTTATCAAGCCTCGCCTGGCACCGTGCTTTGGCGGGCCCGTTGTGCCAGGCAGAAGCTGAACGGGGGTCCTTGAAGTGGAACCCTCAGCCCGCGAGGCTCTTGGTCAATATCCCGCAAGGAAGCGCCAACAGAAAGGAATTTCCTGGCAAGGAATCTTGAAGGAACATGCCCACCTTCAAGAGTCGGGAGGGAGGGGAGCTGGGCAGTGCCAGCTGGAAAGCCCCCTTCAGGCCTTCCTGCTCCTTGCCACCGAGTCCTTCGGGGTCATGTCCTTGCAGGGCGCCAAAAATGTCAAGTCAACCCCCCCCCCGGGATTTTTGTTGCCCCCTTGGCACGCACCCTGGCAGTGCCCCTGAGCAGCATCTGGTCAAAGGGCCAGGCTTAGGGTGGCACCGAAGGGCCACGGCTTCTGAAGCCAGAACCTCCCAAAATCAGTGGCTCAGTGGCTAAGACGCTTAGCTTGTCAATCAGAAAGGTCGGCGGTTCGAATCCCTGGCGCTGCGTAACGGATTGAGCTCCCGTGACTTGTCCCAGCTTCTGCCAACCTAGCAGTTCGAAAGCAGGTAAAAAATGCAAGTAGAAAAACAGGAACCACCTTTGGTGGGAAGGGAACAGCGTTCCGTGCGCCTTTGGGCGTTGAGTCATGCCGGCCACATGACCACCGAGACGTCTTCGGACAGTGCTGGCTCTCCGGCTTTGAAACGGAGAGGAGCAGCGCCCCCTAGAGTCAGGAACGACCAGCACGTATGCACAAGGGGAACCTGAAAATCTACCTGAAAATAATGCACCTGGATCAGCTGTTTGCAGCAGTGTCTTTGGGGAGGGGGCCTGTCTGTTTCCATCCCTGGAGATGTGGGGTTGGGGAGGTCCCTCCTTCCCTATTGGGTGAGGCTTCCAGATGCTCATCCTTTGAGCCAGCTGCACTGCCCTCATCTGGAGGGGGGGGGTAATGAGGGCCATGCAGGGGTCTTCAGGGACCCCTGGATGGCAATTCCAGGCTTCAAGCATCCCCCTTTCCCCATCCACAGCTTAAAATGTGCCCTGCTGTAATTTCCAGCTGGTGGGAACTGCACCAGTACTGCAGCCCACTTCAGCTGACTGCTATCTGCAATTCAGCGGTTCAAATCTCACCGGCTCAGGGTTGACTCAGCCTTCCATCCTTCCGAGGTGGGTGAAATGAGGACCCGGATTGTTGTTGGGGGCGATACGCTGACTCTGTAAACTGCTTAGAGAGGGCTGAAAGCCCTATGAAGCGGTATATAAGTCTAACTGCTATTGCTATTGCTATTGTTTCCGTCCATTTCTCTGGGTCATCCTTGGGCCCCTCCCTGCCCGCCAGCCACCTCTCCCCTGCTGTGGTTCTGCTTCCCCAACCTTACAAGGCACCGATGCTCACCCCCTCCCCTCATTCTGAAATTGCACTGACTTCATCTGACTTTTATTTTTGCTGCGTTCGCTTGATTTGATTCCCGGGGTTTTGCAATTGATTTTATTTTAATCACTGACCATTTATAACATTAGGGAGGTTTTCCGGGGGTGGGGGGCTATTTTGGCTCGTGTTCCCCTGGCACGCCTACCTTTGCTTGCTCACTTGTTGGCGAGAGAGGGTCCCCGGAGGAGGAGAGGCGGGGGGGAGGGGGAGACCGGGGGTCTCCTCCTTGGTTGATGAACCGGGATGTGAGAAGTTTTATTTTACTTATATTTTATTCCTTCCATGGTCTCCGTCTTCCCTTAAAACACAATGTCCTGTGAATCGGCGTCTCCACTGGAATAACGGACAGTCCAGCTGAAATTAAGTTGATCCATTAAAATTACCCCGTTATCCCAAACCCCCTAATCTGCATATCAAAGGATAAGATCTGCAAACACAAAGGGAGTTAATCCAATTAGGCCTCCCAGAGGAACCGCATGATGTTCTCGAGAATAAACACCATAGACATACCTTGTGCATGCAAAATGCAATGTGAGTGGCAGCCACGCATGCCCCCTGTGCCTGCACCCTGCTCCCTGTAGGCACGTGCATCTCCTGCGCATGAGCCCCACTCACCCCTTGACCATTCTTGGCTTCCAGGTTGGCGCAGGAGGCTTTCCAGACCCCAAAATGGAACAGAAAGGGGGGGGGGGCTTCGCGTGGTGCCCCTGTGCCTTCCAGGTTGATGCAGGAGATCTTCGGGGCCCAAAACGGAGCACTGGAGGCACATTGATGGGCGTGAACCCCCCCAAAAGCAATGCAAGCAGCCTACCCTCATGTGCCCTGCCTCCCGTGCATGCATGGTAGAGACCCGAAGACCACCTGGCTGCCAGGAGGCGTGTGCACATCAGTGGTGGGTTCCTATCACTCCGGGCGAACCGGCAGCAACGCAGGCCTGCCACACCCCAAATCGGTCCTCCCTACAGCATCGCCATCTTGCTCTTCAGTTCTGTGCGTGCGGACAACAATTTTCACTGCACGCATTTAATTCTTTTCCACTTTTTAAAATGTTTTGTGCATGAACAGACCTATTTTTCTGTCAATGCGCGGAGCAAAATCTTTGCGTGCACCGAACCGGCAGTAATGCCTGACGGAGCTGGGCTGGAGCTAAAGCTTGTGTGGCTTTGCATGCTAGGCATGCCATAGATTTGCCGTCAGGACCCTCGACAGTTCCAGAATAAGCCCCCTTCTGAAGGTCTGTGGCTTTACTCCGTTTTTCCGCTGCTGTTTTGCCTTTAGGAATAAATCTTCCTTCTTTCCTGGCGGTTCTCTGCTTCTCACTTGTATTTATTCCCGTGCAATCGATTCGGAAGCCCAAATGATTCTTCTGACATGGAAGCGTGCGGAGGGAGGGGGGGGTCTGGATTGGATTGGAGGGGAGGGTCAGGCGGAGCGTCCTAGGGCTGTGAGGGCGAAGCTTTGGCCCGCGTGCCACCGATGGCATCTCAGAGCCCTCTCTGCGGGCACATGAGCCGTCCCCCAGCTCAGCTTCTTCGAATCCTTCGAAGAGCCAAGGTGGCGCAGTGGTTAAAAGCAGCACTGCAGGCTACTGCTAGATCAGCAGGTCAGCGGTTCAAATCTCACCGGCTCAGGGTTGACTCAGCCTTCCATCCTTCCAAGGTGGGTCAAATGAGGACCCAGATTGTTGGGGGCAATATGCTGACTCTCTGTAAACCGCTTAGAGAGGCCTGAAAGGCCTATGAAGCGGTATATAAGTCTACTGCTATTGCTATTGCTATCCCTAGCGCCGCGTAACGGAGTGAGCTCCCCGCTTCTGCCAACCTAGCAGTTCGAAAGCACGTAAAAAATGCAAGTAGAAAAACAGGGACCATCTTTGGTGGGAAGGGAACAGCGTTCCATGCGCTTTCGGGCGTTGAGTCATGCCGGCCACATGACCACGGAGAGTCTTCGGACAGCGCTGGCTCTTCGGCTTTGAAACGGAGATGAGCAGCGCCCCCTGGAGTCGGGAACGACTGGCACAGATGTGCGAGGGGAACCTTTACCTTATAAGTACCTGGGGGCATTGCCTGTGACTAACGCCTTCCCCTTTTCCCTTCGGCTGCTAAGGAAATTCTCCAACCAACAAGGCCACCCCCGCGGGAATCACGAAGCCCGAATTAGAATTTGGCCTGGATTTGGAGTGAAAAATTGGATTTATTGTATTTGGAAAATCGGATTTATTCTGCATCCGTCTCAGGTGTCTTTCTTGGCAAGGCCTGGGAGAGAGGACGCCTGTTCTCCTTCTCCCCCTTTGGGACATGACTCCAAGACTTTTGGGGTGCAGGCAGATCCTGTCTCCTTTGGGGGGGGGGCTCCCTCTCCCTCTCCAAGAAATAAAAGAGTAACTTTGGAGAGAAAAGCTTTTCCGGCTGGCTGATGGGAGATGAATCACCATTTCTCTCCCAGCCGAATCCTCCTGGGTTGGCCAAGATAAACTCAGGGAAGGGGGCCTGGCTGGCTCCCCACATCTTCGGGGCGGGATGGGACGTGTCTCTTCCAGATTTGGCCCCCGAAGACGATCTTGTTGACGGGGAATCCGCCGCCAAAGATCCATCAAGGTAGACAAGCGGGCCTTTCTTTCCCTCCGTTTTTGCTGGAGGAGATTTAGAGCGAGGAAATAATTATCTCCCTTGTCAGGACAGGGGAAAAAAAAACCGAAGAAGAAGAAGAAGAAGAAGAAGAAGAAGAAGAAGAAGAAGAAGAAGAAGAAGAAGAAGAAGGGAGAAGAAGAAAGGAGAAGAAGAAAGGAGAAGAAGAAAGGAGAAGAAGAAAAGAAGAAGAAAGAGAAGAAGAAGAAGAAAGAGAAGAAGAAGAAAGAAGAAGAAAGGAGAAGAAGAAAAGAAGAAGAAAGAGAAAAAGAAGAAAATAAGAAGAAAGAGAAGAAGAAGAAAAGAAGAAGAGAAGAAGAAGAAAAGAAGAAGAAAGAAGAAGAAAAGAAGAAACAGAAGTAGAAGAAGAAGAAGAAGAGAAGAAGAAGAAAAGAAGAAACAGAAGTAGAAGAAGAAGAAGAGAAAAGAAGAAAATAATAATAAGAAGAAAGAGAATAAGAAGAGGAGAAGAAGAAGAAAAGAAGAAGAAACAGAAGTAGAAGAAGAAGAAAGAAGAAAGAAGAAGAAGGAAGAAGAAGAAAGAGAAGAAGAAGAAGAGAAGAAGAAGAGAAGAAGAAGAAAGAGAAGGAGGAGGAGGAGGAGGAGGAGGAGGAGGAGGAGGAGGAGGAGAAGAAGAAGATATGTATATCTTGGCGGAATCGGACAAAGGCGCAGGTGTCTCTTTTGGGCCGCGTGCTCCAACAGAAGCCAAGCCCAGAGAAGTCGGGGGCCACGAACGGCTGGTCCACCCCTCCCCCTATTAGCCACAGCAGCTTCCTCTGCACTCAGCTGGACTGCTGCCATGCGCTGGACGTGGGGCTGCCTTTGAAGGCACCCCGGGAGCATGTCAATCAATCAGAATAGAGCTGGAAGGGACCCCGGAGATCTTCCAGTCCAGGCCCCCCCCCCCTGCTCGAGCAGGAGATCCTATACTATTTCAGACAAGTGGCAGTCCAGCCTCTTCTTAAAACCCTCCAGGGATGGAGCACAGATGACTTCTGGTGGCAAGCAGTCCCACTGGTTCATTGTTCTGTCAGGAAATTTCGCCTTAGTTCGAGGTTGCTTCTCTCCTTGATTAGTTTCCACCCATTGCTTCTTGTCCTGCCCTCAGTTGCTTTGGAGAATAGTTTGACTCCCTCTTCTTTGTGGCAACCCCTGAGATATTGGAAGATGCTCTCATGCCCCCCTACTCCTGTCTCTCTCTCCTCCCCTCCCCTTCGCCCTCCTTCCTTTCCCTCCCTCTCTCCTCTCCCTCCTCCTCCCCTCTCCATCCATCCCTTTCTCTCCTCTCCCTCCCTCACTCCTCTCTTCTCCTCTCCCTCCCTCCCTCCCTCCTCTCCCTCCTCTCCCTCCCTCCCCCTCTCTCCTGGCTGGGGGATTCTGGGATTTGAAATCCAGCCCCCTCCAAGCTGGCTGTGGGATTCTGGGAGTGGGAGCTTTAAGAGATCCTTTGTTGTGATCAAGTACTTTTCTCCTTTGGAAATTCTTTGATAAGCGGAGGTGAGAAAGGGAGGGTTAATATTTAACAACAAGGAACGGAATTGACTTTTGTTAAATAGCCTTAAAATGGTTTGTCAGAAGCTTCTCTTAATAAAGCGACACATCGATCGACTCTGGGCCCCAGACGTCAATCGATACTCCCACCCCCCCACTGGTGGGGATTTCCTAGGGCTTGCACCCCCCCTTCCCTCCACCCCCCCCCCAAAGCCCTCTCTTTCCATTCCCTTGCTTTCCCAGAGGATGAAATGGAAGGTGGGGGCCCTCTGGCCAATCAACACACAGGGTTGTGATCTCCTTGTGGTCTTCTATTCAAGAATCAACCCAGCCTCATCCTCTTGTTTCTCAGAGCAGGTGAAGTGGGGTGAGCCTGCCTATCTCCCCCTCCCCTCTTCTCTCTCTCTTTCTCATTCTTTCTCTCCCTCTCTTTCTCATTCCCTCTCTCCGTCTCTCCCCCTCTTTCTCATTCTCTCTTTCTCTTTCTCATCCTCTCTCCCTCTTTCTCAATCCCTCTCTTTCTCTCTCTTTCTCATTCTTTCTCATTCTCTTTCTCATTCTCTCTCTCTCTCCCCTCTCTCTTTCTCATTCCCTATCTGTCTCTCTCTCCCCTCTCCCCCTCACTCTCTCCCTCTTTCTCATTCTCTCTCTTTCTCATTCTCTCTCTCCTCTTCTCTTTCTCGTTCCCTCTCTCTTTCTCTCTCTTTCTCATTCTGTCTCTACCCCACTCTCTCTTTCTCATTCCCTCTCTGTCTCTCTCTCTCTTCCCCCTCTCCTCCCTTTTTCTTTCTCATTCTCTCTCTTTCTCTCCCTCTCCCTCTTTCTCATTTCCTCTCTCTGTGTCTCTCTCCCCTCTCCCCCTCTTTCTTTCTCATTCTCTCTGTTTCTCTCCCTCTCCGTCTCTTTCTCATTCCCTCTCTGTCTCTGTTTCCTCTCTCTCTCCCTCTTTCTATTCTCTCTCTTTCATTCTCTTTCTCATTCTCTCACTCCCTCCCTCTCACTTTCTCATTCCATCTCTGTCTCTATCTCTCTCTCCCCTCTTTCCCTCTCTTTTTTCTCATTCAATCTCTTTCTCTCACTCTCTCTTTTTCATTCTCTCTCTCTCATTCTCATTTTCTCTCTTGTCTCTTTCTCTCTCATTCTCTCTCTTTCTGATTTTCTCTCTTTCTCTCTTTCTTTCCCATTCCCTTTCTCTCTCTCATTGTCATTCTCTCTCTCTCATTGTCATTCTCTCTCTCTTTCATTCTCTGTGTTTCTCTCATTTCTCTCTCTTTCTCTCATTCTTTTTCATTCTCTCTCTTTCTCATTTCCTTTCTCTTTCTCTCATTCTTTCTCATTTTTTCTCTCTCATTGTCTCATTCCCTCTTTTTTCATTCTCTCTCTCTTTCTCATTTTCTCTCTTTCTCATTCTCTCTCTCTCTTTCTCATTCCCTTTCTCATTCTCATTCTCACTTTCTCATTTTCTCTCTCTTGTTGTCTCATTCTCTCTCTCTTTCTCTCATTCTCTCTGTCCTTCTCTTTCTCTCTCCCTTTCGCTCCCTTTCTCTCTTTCTCTCTCTCTTTGTTTCTGTCTTCACCAAAACTTCATGTGAAGTCTCAGTACCACTTTATAATGTCTTAGTAAGGCCACACTTAGAATACGGCATCCAATTTTAGTCACAACAGTATAAAAAACTGTAGAGACTCCGGAAAGAGTGCAGAGAAGAGCAACAAAGAGGATTAGGGGACTGGAGACTAAAACAAATGAAGAACAGTTGCAGGAACTGGCATGGCTTGTCTAGTGAAGAGAAGGACCAGGGGAGACATGATAGCAGTCTTCCAATATCTCAGAGGCTGCCCCAAAGAAGAGGGAGTCAAGCTATTCTCCAAGGCACCTGAGGGTAGGACAAGAAGCAATGGGTGGAAACTAACCAAGGAGAGAATCAACCTGGAACTAAGGAGAAACTTCCTAACAGTGAGGACAATTAACCAGTGGAACAGAAGTTGCCTCCAGAAGTTGTGGGCTCTTCATCACTGGAGGTTTCAAAGAAGAGACTGGACAACCGTTTGTCTGGAATGGGACAGGCTCCCCTGCTTGAGCAGGGGGTTGGACTAGAAGACCTCCAAAGCCCCTTCCAGCCCTGTTCAAGGTTTCTATGAAGGGCCCAATGCAGAAAGGAATAAAACCATCCTTTTTAATTTTGAGTCGTGTGTGTGTGTGAACCCTGACACAGGAGTGTGTGTGTGGGGTGGGTGGTGGGTGGGTGGGCTTATGGTGGAAGAGGTGACACAGTGGTTGGCACAGTGGTTAGAGTGCAGCACTACAGGCTACTTCAGCTGACTGCAGTTCTGCAGTTCGGCTGTTCAAATCTCACCGGCTCAAGGTTGACTCAGCCTTCCATCCTTCCGAGGTGGGTAAAATGAGGACCCGGATTGTTGTTGTTGGGGGCGATATGCTGACTCTGTAAACCGCTTAGAGAGGGCTGAAAGCCCCATGAAGTGATATATAAGTCTAACTGCTATTGCTATTGCTAAGACCTGGGGAATTGTCTGGATGGGACAAATCCTGTCTCACTGGCTAGAATGCCAATGCTTCCCTACCACCACCAAAATTCGCTTGAGGAACTTTGCAGGGGTTCGGTAGTGCCCACAGAACAACTGTTTTTACTTAGACACTGGAAATTAAAAATAGGAGGGTGGGTGGGGTGCAGAGAGAGAGAGAGAGAGGGAGAG